>NC_057808.1:366924017-366933533 GCF_018294505.1 Triticum aestivum | reverse complement strand
CTCCGTTTTTTTCCTAAGTCCCAGAATTCCATCAGCATCTTGCTCTGTTTCCGATACGATAACTTTGTGCATGTAGCTCCGATTCGCGCGTTTAATATGTCGGATTGTTCGTCTCGTGATGCTCTTCATTTTTTTCAATTGAACCATTTTCACTAGAGGTCATCTTGATGCCAAAATCTTCGTTGGAAGAGGGCTAATTGCTGTTAATCTCTGGTTCTTGTCAGAACTTGGAGATTTGTCATTTTTGTATCATTTATTCTGTGCATCTTTTGAGCATGAGCTCTACATGTGTTTTGAAGTATGTCATGCCATCTTTCCAGTGGTTTAGTCCATGTATTTTTTTGATCCTTGTGGTGACTAGCACAAGCATGCAAAGTAGGCCCCGTAATATTTCTGATTTCAGGGACTTAGTGTTTTCTCTAAGTCCTTGTCTGCTGTAATTTTGTTGCCATGTAAACTTGATGCTAGAGAGAGATCCATGCATATTTTGCAGATGTTCAGTAAGTATGTTTTGTAGCTATAGTTGTAATCGATCCATTCATAGAATTGTTTGCAATTTTAGAGTGTCATAGTATGACTCAATCTTGCTCTACTTTTGCTATAAAATATTTCGGGCAGACTCTTAACATGATATGCATTTTTGCCAAGCTTATTGTAGTTGATCCATACATGCTATGCTTTTGTTCTTGCCATGGTTTGCTTCATAAACATGCCATCTTGCTGTAGGTATGCTTGGTTTGTCATGAATTGCTCTGTAGTGAGTGGATCAAGCTCTCAAAGAGGCCTACATATTAATATTTCTGCCATGCTCTGTTTTCTGTCAAGTCTGAAACCTGATAACGAAACTTGCTATGTTTACATGCTGGCCGTCATATCTTCTGTTCCTTTTTGGCTTATGGTCAGTAAGGGACTTTTTTCATTTGCATTTAGTAGAACACTACCATGCCTTGTTTTGCTATGTTAAGTTTCTGTAGCATGTTGATTTCGTGCTCTGAACAGTGCTACCTGATGCTGTTTTCTGCCATGTCCAGTTTTTCACTAAGTCTGTGAACCTGTAATCTTTTGCACTTTTGCCATGCTTGTTTGAGCTTGATATGTTGTGAACTAACCGTATCTCAGTGTTCATCTTTTGTCAAGCATCTCCTGTAGATTATTGCCATGTGCTTTGTTGCTATGTTGGCGTGCTGTAGCATTATTATTTGTTGCATTTTAAGTGCTAACTTGCTGTTTATCGCAGATTAGTGTCATTCTTGTTTTGCTTGCCATTTGCAAACCGTGCATCCGATTCCGGTGATCTTTATATCGATTTCGACCGAAATCATCTCATCTTTCCAGTGGCATGCTTGGTTTGCCAATTTACTGCCATGTTCATCATTTTCCTTCCGGAGCACGCATACGCATCGCATATCATATCTTGCATATCATACATGTCTTGCATCATGTTGCTTGTGCATTTCTCGTTGTTGATTGTGGTTCCGTTTGTTTGTGTTCTTGTCTTGGGTAGAGCCGGGAGACGAGTCCGTGAACGAGGAACCTGTCGAGTACACTTACGAGGATCAAGCTTTCGATAACTCTGAGAATCTTGCAGGCAAGATGACCACCCCTCGAAATCACTTCTATCTTTGCTATGCTAGTTGTTCGCTCTATTGCCATGCTCCGCTACCTATCACTTGCTATATCATGTCTCCTATTTTAGCCATGTCAGCCCCTAACCATCCTTTCCTAGCAAACCGTTGTTTGGCTAAGTTACTGCTTTTGCTCAGCCCCTCTTATAGCGTTGCTAGTTGCAGGTGAAGTTGAAGTTTGTTCCATGTCGGAACATGGATATGTTGGGATATCACAATATCTCTTATTTAATTAATGCATCTATATATTTTGGTAAAGGGTGGAAGGCTCGGCCTTATGCCTGGTGTTTTGTTCCACTCTTGCCGCCCTAGTTACTGTTATACCGGGATTATGTTCCTTGAGTTTGTGTTCCTTACACGGTCGGGTGATTTATGGGACCCCCTTGACAGTTCGCCTTGAATAAAACTCCTCCAGCATGGCCCAACCTTGGTTTTACCAGTTGCTACCTAAGCCTTTTCCCCCGGGTTTTCGCGAGCCCGAGGGTCATCTTATTTTAACCCCCCCGGGCCAGTGCTCCTTCGAGTGTTGGTCCAAACTGAGCAGACTGCGGGGCCCCCTCCTGGAAACTCGAGGTCTGGTTTTACTCGTAGGATGTCTCATCCGGTGTGCCCTAAGACCGAGATATGTGCAGCTCCTATCGGGATTTGTCGGCACATTCGGGTGGCTTTGCTGGTCTTGTTTTACCATTGTCGAGATGTCTTGTTAACCGGGATTCCGAGACTGATCGGGTCTTTCCGGGAGAAGGTTTATCCTTCGTTGACCGTGAGAGCTTATGATGGGCTAAGTTGGGACACCCCTGCAGGGTATTATCTTTCGAAAGCCGTGCCCGCGGTTATGAGGCAGATGGGAATTTGTTAATGTCCGGTTGTAGATAACTTGCCACTTGACCCAATTAAAATACACCAAGTGCGTGTGTAACCGTGATGGTCTCTTCTCGGCGGAGTCCGGGAAGTGAACACGGTCTGTGTTATGTATGACGTAAGTAGGTGTTCAGGACCTCTTCTTGGTCATTGCTAGATGACGACCGCTCCTTTGCTTCTCTTCTCGCTCTCATTTGCGCAAGTTAGCCACCATATATGCTTTTGCCGCTGCAGCTCCACCTCTTTGACCCTCCCTTGTCCTATAAGCTTAAATAGTCTTGATCTCGCGGGTGTGAGATTGCTGAGTCCCCGTGACTCACAGATTCTACCAAAACAGTTGCAGGTGCCGACGATGCCAGTGCAGATGATGGCGTCGATCTCAAGTGGGAGTTCGACGAGGAACGTGGTCGTTACTATGTGTCCTTTCCTGATGATCAGTAGTGGTGCCCAGTTGGGACGATTGGGGATCTAGCATTTGGGGTTGTCTTATTTTCATCTGGTTTTGACCGTAGTCGGTCTATATGCTTGTATTTTGGATGATGTATGATACTTATTTATGTATTGTGTGAAGTGGCGATTGTAAGCCAACTCTTTATCCCAGTCTTGTTCATTACATGGGATTGTGTGAAGATGACCCTTCTTGCGACAAAACCACTATGCGGTTATGCCTCTAAGTCGTGCCTCGACACGTGGGAGATATAGCCGCATCGTGGGCGTTACAAGTTGGTAATCAGAGCCATCCCCGACTTAGGAGCCCCCTGCTTGATCGAATCGCTGAGGTTGTTGAGTCTAGATCAAAATGTTTTGAGTCTTAGGATTATATATATCGGAGAGTAGGATTTCTTTTTACTCCTCAGTCCCTTCGTCGCTCTGGTGGGGTCTCCTGACGTAGAAGTTTTGGCTACTCTCTCCTCAAATTTCACAAAAAAAAAATTTAGGATCACGCGGGTATCTTGGAATCGTTCCGATGGATTTGTGACGAGAACATTGTTCTTGGTGCCTCCTGTCATTTAGGGGTTGTGGCAGTGTCCCGAGGAGTTGAGCTCCGAGGTGTTGTCCTCACAATTTTATCATTGCAGTTCTGGAATACCTGAGTTTCGCCGACATCGAAATCTCTTTTATGCAGTTGTTGGTGAGATCACCTCGACGCCACCCAGTACTGGGGCGGGAGTTCGGGAGTATTGCCATAACTTGTATAACGGATGTTTTTCGAAGGTTGAGGTAAACGATTTCCGAAGGTTTCTTGGTTATGTGTTGACGGATGGATACAGCTGGATCTAGGGATTGCTAGTTTGGGTGATATATATTTTGTGTCCCCTGTATCCCCTACACCAGATTGCATAACCAGAAAGTTTCGGGAGTTTATAAGTGGGAATTCTAGTAGCCTTAGGATTTCTTTCCGACAGACGCATGATATGAGATTGGGGTTCGACGTCTAGTGGTCCGCCTGTATACGGTTGATTTTACAGTGGTCTCGTTGTGTCTTAAAGAGTCCATGGCTTTGCCGACTCGGGGACGCTTCGTATGTCATGTGCACAGCCTTGTACATGATGGTGATGTACGATTGAGCCCGTGTGGGCCCCACCACGAAAACTTCGGACGAAATATCTATCATATGTTTGTTCCGTCTTATTCTGCAAGCCAATACTTTGTTTTATTTTGTGTTGTGGTATTCGAGTTGCTTCGAATTCATATGTTCATTCCATATCTTTTTCAAGTGGCTTCTCAACTTATGGAAGTGTGATGATTTATTACGGAATTCATTCGTTCATCTTCGTTCGAATGTTTATTGTGAAGACTATATGTTGCAATTTTCTGTCCGTTGATTCTACTTATCTATTTGTCTATCAAGATGCTAACGGATGTCACCCTCTTCAGGATGGCTCCGCCAACGCGTCAGAATCCGGATCGCAATGAAGGGAGTCAAGCGAACCCTCCGCCACCACCTCCACCTCCGGAGGCATGGCAAGCAATCATGGCAGCCACCAACGCCAATGCTCAGATGATTCTGCAACTCTTGCAAGAACGTACTCAAGGGCAAGGCAATCAAGGCAATCAAGGTCAAGGCAACAATCAGTTTCACTTTGCCACTCTCGACCAGTTTCTCGCAAATCAGCCCAAGTCTTTCAGCTACTGTGCCGAGGCCACGGATGCCGATGATTGGCTCGTGGACATCAACAAGCATTTTGAATGTAACAATGTCAGGCCTGAGGACTATGTCAAGTTCGCTTCTTTCCAGCTCAAGGACCAAGCTGCTGATTGGTTTCAACAATACAAAGATTCCAGAGGAGGTCGTGTGATCACTTGGACTGACTTCTGTCGGGACTTCAAAGCGCACCACATTCCACAAAGTGTTGTTGAGAGCAAGCGTGAGGAGTTCCGCAATCTCAAGCAAGGAAACATGTCTGTGTATCAATACAACATTCAGTTTCAGAAACTTGCTCGCTTCGCTAAACAAGACGTTCATGATGAGAAGAGCATGATCTATCACTTCAGAGGTGGCCTTAAAGAGGATCTGCAGTTAGCTCTCGTTCTTGTTGAGCCTACTCAGTTTGATCAATTCTACAATATGGCACTGAAGCAAGAGGCTGCTCAGCTCAAGTGTGAGGCTTCTAAAAAAAGAGTCAGGGACGCAGTTCAGTCTTCTTCTTCCTCACTTGTGTCAGCTAAGCAACAGAAGTTCTGGTTGCCTCCTCCTCCTCCGTTTCGTCAGCCTTACCAGCAGAAGAACAAAGGTGGCCATGGTTCTTCAAACTATTCCAACTCTGGCTATCAGAACAAGTCTCAGAATCAAGCTCCAAAGTCCAATGCTCCTTATCACCGTCCACTCTCAGAGGTGACTTGCAACAAATGTCAGCAGAAAGGTCACTATGCTAACAAGTGCTTCAACCAGAGGCGTCTTCCTCCTCCTCCTCCTGTCAGATCTTCAAGCAATGCAGTGGTCAAGCATAATCCAAAGTCTGCAAAGGTGAACATGATGAATGCAGCTCAAGCGGAGGAATCTACTGATGTGATAATGGGTAATCTCTCAGTTAATGATATTCCTGCAAAAGTTCTTTTTGATACTGGTGCATCGCATTCTTTCTTGTCATACCCATTTGCATCGAAGCACAATGTTGACACAGAGATTTTATCCAAAGTTATGCAAGTTGTTTCTCCGGGAAAGCTTTTGTCGTCTAGTTTGGTTGCTCCCGATGTTTCCATCAAGATGGGCGACCATAAATTCCAGTCTTCTCCAATTGTTCTTGGTGACTCGGATATTGATCTTATTCTCGGGATGGACTGGCTTTCTAAGCACAAGGCTCAACTTGATTGTGCTGCCAGGGAAATTCAATTGACACACTCGTCTGAGGATGTGATTATTTATGCCGCTCGTGATGAAACCATTCGGTTTTTCTCTCTCAATGAGAAGGGCGAATTGAATGCCATCTCTCAAATTCCAGTCGTTTGCGAGTATCAAGATGTCTTTCCAGAAGAGCTTCCGGGTATGCCTCCTCATCGGCCAGTTGAGTTCGTTATCGAACTAGAGCCTGGTACTGAACCCGTTTGCAAGCGTCCATACAAGCTTGGACCCAATGAGCTGAAGGAATTGAAGAAACAGCTCGATGAACAAGAGCGTCTGGGTTTGATCAGACCGAGTTCTTCTCCTTGGGGTTGTGGTGTTCTTTTTGTCAAGAAGAAGGATGGCACGGACCGACTTTGTGTCGACCACCGTCCATTGAACAAGAAGACAATCAAGAACAAGTATCCACTTCCCAACATCAATGAGCTATTTGAGCAACTCAAAGGTGCTAAAGTATTCTCGAAGCTTGACCTTCGTATGGGTTATCATCAGATTCGCATTCGTGAAGAAGATATTCCCAAGACAGCATTCAGAACAAGCTTTGGTTCTTATGAATATACTGTCGTGTCTTTCGGCCTTGTCAATGCTCCTCCGGTGTTCTCTCGGATGATGAATTTCATCTTCAACCCCTATACCAACGAATTCGTTCTGGTGTATCTTGATGATATCTTGGTTTTCTCCAAGAATAAGCAGGATCATGCCAAACATTTGCGATTGGTGCTCGACAAGCTCAGAGAGTATCAATTCTATGCGAAGTTCTCCAAATGTGAGTTTTGGCTCGATGAAGTTCTTTTCCTTGGTCACATCATCTCTGCCAAAGGCATCGCTGTTAACCCCGAGAAGGTGTCCGCAGTTCTGGATTGGGAACCTCCTCAAAATGTCAAGCAGCTCCGCAGTTTTCTGGGTCTTGCAAGCTACTGCCGAAGATTCGTTGAGAATTTCTCCAAGATTGCAAAACCTCTTTCCAACCTCCTACAGAAGAATGTGAAGTATGTCTCGTCTCCTGAGTGTGACGTTGCTTTCAACACTCTCAAACAGAAACTAGTCACAGCTCCTGTCTTGACTCCTCCTGATGAATCCAAGCCGTATGAAGTTTTCTGTGATGCTTCTCTCCAAGGTCTCGGTGCTGTGTTAATGCAAGAGAAGAAAGTTGTGGCCTATACCTCTCGCCAGTTGAAGCCCAACGAGAAGAACTACCCCACTCACAATCTTGAGTTGGCGGCAGTTGTCCATGCGTTGATTACGTGGAGACATCTCTTGTTGGGAAGACAAGTGGACATTTTCACTGATCACAAGAGTCTCAAGTATATCTTCACTCAGCCCAACCTCAACCTCAGGCAGACTCGATGGGTCGAAATGATTCAAGAGTACAATCCGAGTATCGAATATACTCCAGGCAAGGCTAATGTCATTGCAGATGCTTTAAGCAGGAAGGCTTATTGCAACAGCTTAATTCTCAAGCCTTTCCAACCGGATCTTTGTGAAGCTTTCCGCAAGCTGAATCTACAAGTTGTTCCTCAAGGCGTTATTGCCAACCTCATAGTATCTCCTACTTTGGAAGATCTAATTCGTGAGGCACAACTCCTTGATGGCATGGTGAAGAAGGTGAAACGTGGTATCGACAAGGGTCTTTCCAAATACAAGTGCTATCTCATTGATGACAGAGACACTTTGTTCTTCGAGGACCGGATTGTGGTTCCTAAAGGTGATCTAAGGAAAGTCATAATGAACGAAGCGCACAATTCTCTCCTTTCCATTCATCCGGGAAGTACGAAGATGTATCTTGACCTCAAGCAGTCGTATTGGTGGACTCAAATGAAGCGAGAGATTGCTCAATTCGTGAATGAATGTGATGTCTGCCGAAGAGTGAAAGCAGAACACCAACGACCAGCTGGTTTCCTCCAACCTCTTGCTATTCCGGAATGGAAGTTTGATCATATCGAAATGGACTTCGTGACTGGTTTTCCCAAGTCCAAGCGCGGAAATGACGCTATCTTCGTTGTCATTGACAAGCTCTCTAAAGTGGCTCATTTCCTTCCAATCAAAGAATCCATCACAGCAGCTCAGCTGGCAAAGCTCTACACCTCCAGAATTGTCTCCTTGCACGGCATTCCACAATTGATTTCTTCAGATCGTGGAAGTATCTTCACCTCTAAGTTCTGGGACTCCTTCCAGAAGGCCATGGGCACAAACATTCGCTTCAGCACAGCTTTTCACCCTCAAACTAGTGGCCAAGTCGAGCGAGTCAATCAAATTCTTGAAGATTTGCTCAGGGCTTGTGTCATTTCTTTTGGCATGAAATGGGAAGATTGTCTTCCATATGCTGAATTCTCCTACAACAACAGCTTCCAAGCGAGTTCGGGCAAGGCCCCATTCGAGATTCTCTATGGCAGAAAGTGTCGTACTCCTCTCAATTGGTCAGAGACAGGTGAACGCCAACTTCTTGGCAATGACTTAATCGCTGAAGCTGAAGAAATGTGTAAAGTCATCCGTGATAATCTCAAAGCCGCGCAATCGCGTCAGAAGAGTTACTATGACAGTAAGCATCGTGATTTGGCTTTCGGGATCGGAGACCATGTCTACCTCCGCGTCTCTCCAATGAAAGGCACTCGTCGCTTCGGTATCAAAGGGAAGCTTGCCCCTAGATACGTCGGTCCTTTCAAGATCATTGGCAAAAGAGGCGACCTCGCCTATCAACTTGAGCTTCCTTCCAACTTCGCGAACGTGCACGATGTGTTCCACGTGTCACAGCTCCGCAAGTGCTTCAAGACGCCTGAGCGCACTATCAACTTCGAAGAGATTGACCTTCAAGAAGATTTGTCTTATCATGAACACCCAGTTGCTATTCTTGAAGAAACTGAGCGCAAGACTCGCAACAAGTCTATCAAATTCCTGAAAGTGAAGTGGTCGCACCATTCCGACTGGCAAGCCACCTGGGAACGCGAGGACCATCTCCGTTCCGAATATCCGGAGTTCTTTCAGTCCTAGAACTCGGGACGAGATCCTCTCGTAGTGGTGGAGTGTTGTAACACCCCGCATGCAACTTGCCATATTTGTAACTCCGACTTTTGCCATTTCCGGCTATGTGATATGTTTTTCCCTCCGTTGTCGGGTTTTGTCTTTCGTTTTGTATTTTCTCATGTCATGCATTTTCATATCATGTCATCATGTGCATTGCATTCGCATACGTGTTCGTCTCATGCATCCGAGCATTTTCCCCGTTGTCCGTTTTCCAATCCGGCGCTCCTATCTCCTCCGGTGCACCCTTCTTGTTTTCTCTCGTGTGCGTGTGTCAAACTTTCTCGGAATGGACCGAGGCTTGTCAAGTGGTCTTAATGTACCACCCGGAGACTACCGGTCAATTTTCGTTCCATTCGGAGGTCGTTTGGTACTCCAACCGTTAACCGGGCCTCCGCAATGTCCATTTGAGTGTCCAGCAAAAACCCCCTCCAAAACCAGCCCAAAGCCCACCAAACTCTCTTCCATGCTCTAGGTTGTTCGATCACGATCGTGTGGGCGAAAACCGCACCTCATTTGGAGTCTCCTAGCTCCCTCTACCTATTTATAAGTGGGCATCCCGAAAAACGGATTCGCAGACGAACCCTAGCGTTTTTCCCACCGCGCCGCCGGACGCGTCCATCCGCGCCGGACGACGTCCAACCGCCCCGCCGCCGGCCCGCGAAGCCC
>NC_057808.1:366813846-366923429 GCF_018294505.1 Triticum aestivum | reverse complement strand
CGCCCGAGCGAGCTCGAGCTCGGCAGCCAGATCCGATCGGTACAGAACCCCCCCCCTTTGACTTTCTCGCTCCGTTTTTTTCCCAAGTCCCAGAATTCCATCAGCATCTTGCTCTATTTCCGATACGATAACTTTGTGCATGTAGCTCCGATTCGCGCGTATAATATGTCAGATTGTTCGTCTCGTGATGCTCTTCATTTTTTTCAATTGCACCATTTTCATTAGAGGTCATCTTGATGCCAAAGTCTTCGTTGGAAGAGGGCTAGTTGCTGTTAATCTCTGGTTCTTGTCAGAACTTGGAGATTCGTCATTTTTGTATCATTTATTCTGTGCATCTTTTGAGCATGAGCTCTACATGTGTTTTGAAGTATGTCATGCCATCTTTCCAGTGGTTTAGTCCATGTATTTTTGTGATCCTTGTGGTGACTAGCACAAGCATGCAAAGTAGGCCCCGTAATATTTCTGATTTCAGGGACTTAGTGTTTTCTCTAAGTCCTTGTCTGCTGTAATTTTGTTGCCATGTAAACTTGATGCTAGAGAGAGATCCATGCATATTTTGGAGATGTTCAGTAATGATGTTTTGTAGATATAGTTGTAATTGATCCATTCCTGCAATTGTTTGCAATTTTAGAGTGCCATAGTATGACTCAATCTTGCTCTACTTTTGCTATAAAATATTTTGGGCAGACTCTTAACATGATATGCATTTTTGCCAAGCTTATTGTAGTTGATCCATACATGCTATGCTTTTGTTCTTGCCATGGTTTGCTTCATAAACATGCCATCTTGCTGTAGGTATGCTTGGTTTGTCATGCATTTCTCTGTAGTGAGTGCATCAAGCTCATCTCATCTTTCCAGTGGCATGCTTGGTTTGCCAATTTACTGCCATGTTCATCATTTTCCTTCCGGAGCACGCATACGCATCGCATATCATATCTTGCATATCATACATGTCTTGCATCATGTTGCTTGTGCATTTCTCGTTGTTGATTGTGGTTCCGTTTGTTTGTGTTCTTGTCTTGGGTAGAGCCGGGAGACGAGTCCGTGAACGAGGAACCTGTCGAGTACGCTTACGAGGATCAAGCTTTCGACAACTCTGAGAATCTTGCAGGCAAGATGACCACCCCTCGAAATCACTTCTATCTTTGCTATGCTAGTTGTTCGCTCTATTGCCATGCTCCGCTACCTATCACTTGCTATATCATGTCTCCTATTTTAGCCATGTCAGCCCCTAACCATCCTTTCCTAGCAAACCGTTGTTTGGCTAAGTTACTGCTTTTGCTCAGCCCCTCTTATAGCGTTGCTAGTTGCAGGTGAAGTTGAAGTTTGTTCCATGTCGGAACATGGATATGTTGGGATATCACAATATCTCTTATTTAATTAATGCATCTATATATTTTGGTAAAGGGTGGAAGGCTCGGCCTTATGCCTGGTGTTTTGTTCCACTCTTGCCGCCCTAGTTACTGTTATACCGGGATTATGTTCCTTGAGTTTGCGTTCCTTACACGGTCAGGTGATTTATGGGACCCCCTTGACAGTTCGCCTTGAATAAAACTCCTCCAGCATGGCCCAACCTTGGTTTTACCAGTTGCTACCTAAGCCTTTTCCCCCGGGTTTTCGCGAGCCCGAGGGTCATCTTATTTTAACCCCCCCGGGCCAGTGCTCCTTCGAGTGTTGGTCCAAACTGAGCAGACTGCGGGGCCCCCTCCTGGAAACTCGAGGTCTGGTTTTACTCGTAGGATGTCTCATCCGGTGTGCCCTGAGAACGAGATATGTGCAGCTCCTATCGGGATTTGTCGGCACATTCGGGTGGCTTTGCTGGTCTTGTTTTACCATTGTCGAGATGTCTTGTTAACCGGGATTCCGAGACTGATCGGGTCTTTCCGGGAGAAGGTTTATCCTTCGTTGACCGTGAGAGCTTATGATGGGCTAAGTTGGGACACCCCTGCAGGGTATTATCTTTCGAAAGCCGTGCCCGCGGTTATGAGGCAGATGGGAATTTGTTAATGTCCGGTTGTAGATAACTTGCCACTTGACCCAATTAAAATACACCAAGTGCGTGTGTAACCGTGATGGTCTCTTCTCGGCGGAGTCCGGGAAGTGAACACGGTCTGTGTTATGTATGACGTAAGTAGGTGTTCAGGACCTCTTCTTGGTCATTGCTAGATGACGACCGCTCCTTTGCTTCTCTTCTCGCTCTCATTTGCGCAAGTTAGCCACCATATATGCTTTTGCCGCTGTAGCTCCACCTCTTTGCACCTCCCTTGTCCTATAAGCTTAAATAGTCTTGATCTCGCGGGTGTGAGATTGCTGAGTCCCCGTGACTCACAGATTCTACCAAAACAGTTGCAGGTGCCGACGATGCCAGTGCAGATGATGGCGTCGATCTCAAGTGGGAGTTCGACGAGGAACGTGGTCGTTACTATGTGTCCTTTCCTGATGATCAGTAGTGGTGCCCAGTTGGGACGATCGGGGATCTAGCATTTGGGGTTGTCTTATTTTCATCTGGTTTTGACCGTAGTCGGTCTATATGCTTGTATTTTGGATGATGTATGATACTTATTTATGTATTGTGTGAAGTGGCGATTGTAAGCCAACTCTTTATCCCAGTCTTGTTCATTACATGGGATTGTGTGAAGATGACCCTTCTTGCGACAAAACCACTATGCGGTTATGCCTCTAAGTCGTGCCTCGACACGTGGGAGATATAGCCGCATCATGGGCGTTACATCTAGCAACGAGAGAGAGGAGTGCATCTACATACCCTTGTAGATCGTGAGCGGAAGCGTTCAAGTGAACGGGGTTGATGGAGTCGTACTCGTCGTGATCCAAATCACCGATGACCGAGCGCCGAACGGACGGCACCTCCGCGTTCAACACACGTACGGAGCAGCGACGTCTCCTCCTTCTTGATCCAGCAAGGGGGGAGGAGAGGTTGACGGAGATCCAGCAGCACGACGGCATGGTGGTGGAAGTAGCGGGATTCCGACAGGGCTTCGCCAAGTGTTGCGGGAGGAGGGAGATGTGTCACGGGAGGGAGAGGGAGGCGCCAAGGCTTGGGTTCTGCTGCCCTCCCTCCCCCCTCTATATATAGGTTCCCCTGGGGGGCACCGGCCCTAGGAGATGCAATCTCCAAGGGGGGGCGGCGGCCAAGGGGGTGGCTTGCCCCCCAAGCCAAGTGGGGCGCCCCCCACCCCTAGGGTTTCCAACCATAGGCACATGGGAGGCCCAAGGGGGGCACACCAGCCCACCAGGGGCTGGTTCCCCTCCCACTTCCGCCCATGGGGCCCTCCGGGATAGGTGGCCCCACCCGGTGGACCCCCGGGACCCTTCCGGTGGTCCCGGTACAATACCGATGACCCCCGAAACTTTCCCGGTGGCCGAAACTGGACTTCCTATATATAATTCTTCACCTCCGGACCATTCCGGAACTCCTCGTGATGTCCGGGATCTCATCTGGGACTCCCAACAACTTTCGGGTTACCGCATACTAGTATCTCTACAACCCTAGCGTCCCCGAACCTTAAGTGTGTAGACCCTACGGGTTCGGGAGACATGCAGACATGACCGAGACGACTCTCCGGTCAATAACCAACAGCGGGATCTGGATACCCATGTTGGCTCCCACATGTTCCACGATGATCTCATCGGATGAACCACGATGTCGAGGATTCAATCAATCCCGTATACAATTCCCTTTGTCAATCAGTACGTTACTTGCCCGAGATTCGATCGTCGGTATCCCAATACCTTGTTCAATCTCGTTACCGGCAAGTCACTTTACTCGTACCGTAATGCATGATCCCATGACCAAACACTTGGACACATTGAGCTCATTATAATGATGCATTACCGAGTGGGCCCGGAGATACCTCTCCGTCATACGGAGTGACAAATCCCAGTCTCGATTCGTGCCAACCCAACAGACACTTTCGGAGATACCCGTAGTGCACCTTTATAGCCACCCAGTTACGTTGTGACGTTTGGCACACCCAAAGCACTCCTATGGAATCCGGGAGTTGCACAATCTCATGTTCTAAGGAAATGATACTTGACATTTGGAAAAGCTCTAGCAAACGAACTACACGATCTTTGTGCTATGCTTAGGATTGGGTCTTGTCCATCACATCATTCTCCTAATGATGTGATCCCGTTATCAATGACATCCAATGTCCATAGTCAGGAAACCATGACTATCTGTTGATCAATGAGCTAGTCAACTAGAGGCTCACTAGGGACATGTTGTGGTCTATGTATTCACACATGTATTTCGATTTCCGGATAACACAATTATAGCATGAACAATAGACAATTATCATGAACAAGGAAATATAATAATAACCATTTTATTATTGCCTCTAGGGCATATTTCCAACAGGGATGAAGCGTCCAGAGAAGCCTCTGAAGGCAGCAAAGCTTGCTTCTGAGTGTGGACTTATTGCAAGAAGCCATCTTCCGGTTCTTCCTCACTTCAAGCTATACAAAAAAAAGCTAGTCTATTGGAGAACTACATTGGGAAAGTTGCTGTAAGCTACTTGTTTCATAGTTAATGTGCTATCTATTTTCTGTTACACCTATGCATGATCACTAATATTGTTCCTACCTTGTTTGCTGTCTTGGTAGGCAAATTTTGAGATGAACACGGACTCGGAGACCATCAAGACCGCGTGCAAAGATATTCTGCAGAAACATTCAAAGAACAGACGCCATCAGATCAAGAAGAAGTATTTTGACACCGTAGCCGCAAACAAAGTCAGCATTAAGTCTCCGGTTCCAGATCTGACGGATGGTGAATGGCAAGCTTTGGTGGAGATGTGGTCTATCCCAAGACACAAGGTTTGTCTCTGCTTTGTTTGATGATTTATGTTCTGCACATGATATGCTAGTGCTAGATCATGCTGACAGTATGCTTTTTTGTAGGAAACATATGTGTCGAACAAGATGAATCAAGAAAAAGTCGTCTACAATCAGAGAACTGGTTCCAGGCACTACACAGCACACATTTTTGCCACTGTGAGAACTTTTCTCTAGAGACCTTACCGTTTGATCCTCGTTGAATAACATTTCTGATTCTTGCTGAATAACATTTTGATTTTTGTTGAAAAACATTTCAGAAAGAAGAGCGTAAGGGTGAGGAGCTGTCTGCGATTGACTTGTTTAAGGCCACCCACAACAGCAAGAAGCACGGGTTTTCGGAGCCAGTCAAGACTGTTATAGTAAGTCACTCCATGCTTTGTCCATGCCCTGTTTGATTCACAGCCAGCTTTGATGTTGTTTGATGCTGTTTGATGCTTTGATGATTTGATGCTGTTTGATTCGGAGCCACTCGAGAACACACGCTATGTTCCATGCTTTGATGTTGTTTGATAGTTCAACAAAGATACCAAAACTTGTTGTAGCTATTTGTTGCATTTTTTATGATATGATGAAATTTGACGGCTCACTCGAGAAGCCATCTTATATAGAACCACCATTCTAGGCTTCATGAAGCGATCATATTGCTCCAATCGCATGTCTCCAGGTCACATAAGTTACTAGTCAAATAATGTTGTCAAGTTACCAGTCATCATCTTCTTCTGTTTGAGTTTGAGTAAAATAATGTATAGATTTTGTGTGCTGGTTTGGTTACTTCAAATAATCCATTGGTGTGCTGGTTTGGTTTCTCTTGCTTGCTTTGGTTTGCCAAATGTGAAATAGATCTCCCACTAATGCCTATCATTTTCCTCCATATGCTAGCTTGAGATGGAAAAAATGAAGGACGCACCGGTACCAGAAGGTGTAGAGCCAAAGTCTGCTATTGAAATTGTCGAAGAAGTGCTCAAGACCGAAGTCAAGTAAAGAACATTTCTCAGTAATGTTGGGCTCCAGTCATCTAGGAACAACTCCGGCAAAGCAACTGCTGAAGTGGCTGCTCATGTTCGTGACCTTGAGCAGAAGCTGGAGAGGTCCAAGCTTCAAGCTGAAGTGATGCAAGAAGAATTGGCGGCAATCAAGATGAAGGCGGAAGAAGCTGAAGCTGCACGCGACAAGGAACTTGAGCTGCTGCACAAGAAGTCTCAAGAGCAGGAAGAGAAGTTAGCCCACTTGATGGCTCTCTTTGGAGCTAAGGTAGTTTGATGGTTGTGCAGTTTGTCTTTGAACTTGTGATCTGATGCAGTTTGTCGTAGTTTGAAGGCTGGGAAGTTATGTCGTAGTAGGTCGCGAACTTATGCAGTTTGTTGCATTTTGCACTTTGCAAGTGAACCTGGGAGCACTTGTGAACCTGGGATCTTGTGAACCTGGGAGCACTTGTTGTTGAACCAGTGAACTTGTGATGGCTCATTTTGGAACCAGTGAACTTGTGATGGCTATGTGCAGTTCCGAAGCTGTGTAGTTCTGCATTTTCTGAATTATTTGAGTTTTGTTTGGATCACAGAATATTATTTGGATTAATTGGGCTCTAAATTGAGTTGGACTGCAAAAAGGCCGAGGCCTAAAAAAGAGTTGACTGTAAAAAAAAAGTTGGTAAAAGGCTGCATCCAAGAAAATAAAAAGGCCAAGGCCCAAATTAGAACTAGACTAAAAAGGCTGTGGCCCAAAACAATAGTGGACTTTAAAAAAATCATCAGAAAAAGGCACCATTCCTAGAAAATAAAAGGCCAAATTATTGGGCCAGGCCCATGCAGATGAGCAAAACAAAGAGAAAAAAATAAATGGGCTGAATTATTGGGCTTGGCCCATGTAGACGGCCGAAATGGACCGGGCTGATTCTATTTTACGACCTTTTCATTTGGTCGTAATTCTGCCACGTCAGCTTGCCACAGTGGATCTGACATGGTGTGGGCGGATTGCTAGTGACCAAAATAATTGGTCGTTAAATCTATGACCTTGTTTTGGGTCATAAACGTCTACGACTATTCTAGAAGAAAGGTCGTTAATTCCAGTTTACGACGGCCAGCTTTTGACCATCTGTTTTTTGTCACAAAAATGTCACAAAAGGAAAACTATGACCATTCAGTGACCAATAGTGGTGGTCATGAGTTGACATATTTCTTCTAGTGTGGACCGGGCTCGGGCACGAAGAGAGGCCGAGTTAGCGGCGCGGCATGAAGCCCGTCAGCTTACTCCGGTTCGTCTACCCACATCGGTGGAACCAGGAGTTACCTCTAGTTCTTCGGGAGTGCCGTGTCTCGTCCCGTCGTTGCGCAATGTGCGCCTGCCCAAGGATTTCAAGGGCCCGCGCATGGTGCCGAATTACACCGCCGATTTATCCCCTGAAACATGGGTCGAAAGATATGATATGGCCATGGAGATGCTGGATGTGGATGATGCGGCATGTGCGAAATACTTCACCATGATGCTAGAAGGGACAGCCCGCACTTGGTTAAAGAGCTTACCGGCTAATTCTATCAGGTCATGGGCCGAGTTGAGAGCCTGGTTTATTCAGAATTTCAAGGATACATGAAAGCAGCCCATGTCAATTGTGGACTTAGATGCCTGTGTCCAGGAGGAAGGAGAGTCAACAACCCATTGGGTGCACCGGGTTTCGGAGATTTTGCATTCATCGGACCGCATCAACGCTGACACCGCAGTCTTAACATTGGAAGGCAATTGCCGGTTTGAACACCTGAAGTTGAAGTTGGGACGGCTCAAACGTCATTGTAATGACATGGGAACCCTCATGGCTGCACTAGTGAAGTATGCCGACTCTGATAGTACCAAGGATTCCGAGTCTGACGATGATAAGACAGGGAAGGGAAAAAAGAGCGGCAACGCCAAGGGGCAGCACCACAACCCGGCGGGTCATGGAAACGGCGGCAAGCGTAAGGCGGACCACGGTTTAGACTTTGTGGCTAATACTAATACACATGACAAGGGCCAGCGGCATAAGGGTAAACCGCCCCAGCGCGGTGGAAGGCTAAGTCCTAATCCGGACCGTTTGTCTTAGCTGTTGAACCAGCCATGTCCAAAGCATGGGACGAAGGAGGACCCGTCCACGCACCTCTGGAAAGATTGTTACATCATGCAAGAGTTCAAAAATTCTGATTCTTTCCGGTATGATCATGGACCAGGAGGCGGTTCGGGCCCCGGCTCTCAAGGGCCGGGTTATGGTGGAGGAAAATTCCGGTTCAGGCTTCCACAGTAATCAGGGTGGACATAACAATCAAAGTAATCAGGGTAACCAAAGTGGCTATAATCATCAGGGAAATCAGCAGCAGCAGCAGCAGCAGCAGTCGGGTTACCAGAGCAACCCGAAGCAGTTGAATAGCGGACAGTATCATGTCTTCACCACTAGCTTGGACAAGCGCAGTCAAAAGCTTCATAAAAGGGTGGTGAATGCCGTTGAACCGGCGGTGCCCCGTTATTTGCGCTGGTCCGAGCAGCCGATTGTGTGGAGTATAGAAGATCATCCACCCCGGGTTGACAATCCGGGTCATCTGGTTCTGGTGGTGGCACCTCAGGTAGGAGGTTATAAGTTCACTAAGGTACTCATGGATGGAGGGAGTAGTATCAATATCCTTTATTATGAAACTTTTCGTCGCATGGGGCTAACAGATAAAAATCTTAAACTGTCCAATATGGTGTTCCATGGTGTGGTGCCTGGTAAGTCAGCATATCCTGTTGGTAAGATAGCTCTGGAGGTGGCTTTTGGAGATGAGCATGACTCGAGATCAGAAACCTTGACCTTTGAAGTGGTGAAAATCAGAAGCCCGTATCATGCCCTATTTGGACAGTCAGCTTATGCTAAGTTTATGGCACGGCCTTGTTATGTTTTTCTGCAGCTCAAGATGCCGGGTCACAAGGGAACTATAACCGTGCATGGGAGCCGCAAGATTGCTCTGGAGTGTGAAGAAGGTGATGCGGCTTATGCTGAGTCGGTTTGTGCAACAGAAGAGTTGAAGTTTTACAAGGACAATGTTGATCCGGCCGATATGACTTCGTTGAAGAAACCAACTACAGAGCATGATCCGGCCCTGAAGTTTAAATCGGCTGATGAGACTAAGCTTGTTGACTTCGTGCCTGGCGATTCGTCCAAGCAGTTTAGCATCAGCGCTAACTTGGATCAGAAATAGGAAAGCGCGCTCATCGAGTTTATCCGTGAGAATCAGGACATCTTTGCATGGAAGCCTTCTGACATGCCTGGTGCACCGAGAGAACTCGCTGAGCACACTCTCAATGTTGATCCTAAGTATAAACGGGTCAAGCAGTTTCTTCGCCGGTTCAATGAAGAAAGACGCAAAGCTATTGGACAAGAAGTAGCCAGGCTCTTGGTGGTTGGATTTATCGTTGAAGTATTCCATCCTGAGTGGTTGGCTAATCCGGTGCTGGTCCTCAAGAAGAATGGCACTTGGCGTATCTGTGTAGACTACACGGATCTTAACAAAGCTTGTCCAGCAGATCCTTTTGCCCTTCCCCGTATTGATCAAACTATTGATGCTACGGCGGGTTGCAAGCGTTTACGCTTTTTGGATGCATATTCTGGTTATCATCAGATCAAAATGGCAGTTAAGGACCAGGAGAAGACAGCCTTCATAACTCCCTTTGGAGCCTTCTACTATGTGTCCATGCACTTTGGGCTCAATAGTGCCCAGGCGACTTATCAACGGTGTGTGCAGAATTGTGTTCATAAACAGATCGGCCGCAATGTTCACGCCTATGTGGATGATATTGTGGTAAAATCAAGGAAGAAGGAGACATTGATTGATGACTTGAAGGAAACCTTTGATAACCTACGGGTTTATAATATGATGCTTAATCCGGCCAAGTGTGTCTTTGGTGTACCTATAGGCAAGCTCTTGGGATTTTTGGTGTCTAACAGGGGCATTGAAGCTAATCCGGAAAAGATCAAAGCCATCACCTCCTTGGCTAAACCGAAGTGTATCAATGATGTTCAAGGCCTGGCAGGCCGGATTGCCGCGTTGAGCCGGTTTGCCAGTCGCCTTGGTGAGAAGGCCATCCCTTTGTATCAGATGCTGAAGAAAACGGATAACTTCGTCTGGAGTGACGCCGCTAATGAAGCATTTGAGGACTTAAAGCGGCAGCTAGCTAATCCGTCAATTCTCGCTGCTCCGGTTGATAAAGAACCATTGTTGCTATATGTGGCAGCTAACGCTCGGGCTGTTAGTGTGGCTATTGTGATGGAGCGCAAGGAGGCAGGAAAGGAATATCCGGTTCAGCGACCGGTTTACTATATCAGTGAGGTACTTATTGAGTCCAAGCAGAGGTACCCGCATTGGCAAAAATTGATGTATGGGGTTTTCATGGCAAGCCAGAAGCTTAAGCAGTATTTCCAAGGTCATCCCATCACGGTGGTCAGCTCTGCTCTGTTGGGGGATATAATCCAGAACAGGGAAGCAACCGGCCGGATTGCTAAGTGGGCTATCGAGCTCGGGCCTCACGGGTTGAAATACATACCCCGAACGGCGATCAAATCTCAGGCACTTGTGGATTTCATCAATGATTGGACAGAATTACAAGCGCTAGAGGAGAAGCCGAATCATACTTATTGGACTATTCATTTTGATGGGTCCAGGCAATTGCAGGGCTCGGGGGCTCGAGTCGTATTAACTTCCCCATGAGGTGATAAGTTTTGTTATGTTCTCTGTTTAATGTTCCCTTGCACTAACAATGCAGCTGAATATGAGACTTTACTCCATGGTCTTCGGATGGCTAAGGAGATGAACCTAAGCCGAGTTAAGTGCTTAGGTGACTCAGATCTAGTGGCTCAACAAGTGTCCGGCACTTGGGATTACAAGGACCCACTAATGGCAGCATATCATCGTGAGGTGGATATTGTTGCAGGTCACTTTAAAGGTTATCAGGTGGATCATGTGGACCGGCGGAGGAATGAAGCGGCGGACGCTTTAAGCCGCCTGGGTTCCCAACGTAAACCGGTTCCACCTAATGTCTTCCTGGATGTTTTGCATAATCCGTCCGTCAAGCTCCCTGGTGAAGAGGATTTGGCTGTTCCTGATCCGGAGGCTCAGTTGGTGGCGGCTCTTCATGTTATCCCAGATTGGACGGTTCCATATCTGGCATATATAAACCGGGGTGAGTTACCATAGGATGAAACTTTGGCCAGGCAGATAATCCGGCGGTCCAAGTCCATGACTATTATCAATGGAGAGTTACATCATTGCAGTGTGACAGGGGCGTTTCAACGCTGTGTGTCTCCTGAGGAAGGCCGTGAAATTTTGCGTGAGATCCACGAAGGAGATTGTGGTCACCACGCCGGTTCAAAATCTTTGGTGGCCAAGGCGTTTCGTCATGGTTTCTATTGGTTGACAGCTCATGCTGATGCCGAGGACTTGGTCAAAAGATGTGATGGCTGTTAGAAATTCTCAAGGCGCGCTCATGTACCGGCTCAAGAATTGAGGATGATTCCAATAACCTGGCCGTTTGCAACTTGGGGGCTGGATATGGTTGGGCCTTTCAAGAGGTCCAAGGACAAGAAGACCCACCTTTTGGTGGCGGTTGATAAGTCCACAAAGTGGGTGGAGGCAGAGCCAGTTAGTAAGTGTGACGCAGCCACGGCGGTTCAATTCATCAAAAAGGTGATCTTCTGGTTCGGCTTTCCACACAACATTATAACAGACAATGGTACCAATCTGTCAAAAGGTGCCATGAAGGAGTTCTGTCAACGTGAGCACATCCGGCTTGACGTGTCATCAGTGGCTCACCCACAGTCTAATGGTCAAGCGGAGAGGGCCAATCAAGAGATCTTGAGAGGCATCAAAACCCGGGTTATGGTTCCTTTGCAACGGACGCCGGGCTGTTGGGTGGAGGAGTTACCTTCTGTATTGTGGAGCATCAATACCACACCCAACAGATCGACAGGATACACACCATTATTCATGGTTTATGGAGCGGAAGCAGTTCTTCCTAGTGACATCCGTCATGACTCGCCTCGTGTAGCGGCATATGTTGAAGCTGACAACGAGAAGGCACGGCAGGAAGCTCTTGACCTGTTAGATGAGGCACGTGACATGGCGGCAGCCCGTTCGGCGAGTTATCAGGAAGATCTGCATCGTTTCAAGAAGGTGATTTGGTGCTTCGGCTCATCCAGGATCAGACGGATATGCACAAGCTATCCCCCCCTTGGGAAGAACCCTTTGTGGTCAGCAAGAATCTACATAACGGGTCATACTACCTAATCGATGTTCGAGAATGCAAAGACTCACGTAAATCGGAGGAGGAGACCAACCGGCCGTGGAATATTGCTCATCTTCGGCCTTACTATACTTGAGCTATAGGCTCTGCTTATGTACATATTATGAAATTGTATATATTATGTTCAATATAATAAACCGGAACCTTAGCTAAAGCGGGGTATATGTTGTTTTTCTTACATCATGTGTGGTTACATGGAGCTTACAAAGCGGCGTCCGGTTTACCCCTTGATTTAGCTTCTCAAAAGCTTCATATTAGATCACTTGGGGGCTTGGTCGTATCCGGACCATAGCTACACCTCTTGATCGGCGCAATGCCATAGCATCACTTGGGGGCTTGGTCGTATCCGAACCATAGCTACACCTCTTGATCGGCGCAATGCCACAGCATCACTTGGGGGCTTGGTCGTATCTGAACCACAGTCACACCTCTTGATCGGCTCAAAGCCACATCAATCCGGGGCCAAAGAGAGTGTTGTAAAACAATAGCTCAAACATAAGCACCCACTGAGCACAGCTCACAATGTTGTTTGGAGATTCTTTGCTGTCGAATTTAGGGCCTGGCAGCCCGTGAAAAGCCTCGACTACAACGCTGGCTTGAGAATCAACTTCCAGAAATTAACCATGGTCCCAATTAATACTAGTCCAGCAAAAATGGAGTTGCTGGCTCAAAATTTGGGATGTTGCATTGGTGCCTTCCCCTTCACTTATTTGGGATTGCCACTCAGTTTGGCCAAACCAAAACTAGAGGATTTTTCTCCCATTCTTAACAAGATTGACAAGAGGCTAGCTGGTTGTTCCACCTTCCTGTCATATGGGGATAAACTTGTGCTCATCAAATCTGTTTTCACAAGTCTACCAACCTTCTTCATGAGTTCTCTTGAACTCCCTGCTGGCATTGTTGAGCAGATTAAAAAAAATTGTCAGACACTGTTTTTGGAGAAAATATGGTATGGAAGACCAAGGCACAACTCTCATTTCATGGAACAAAGTTTGCATTCCAAAAGATCTAGGTGGTTTGGGTGTGCTAGACATTGCAACGCATAACAAATGTCTCTTGATGAAGCATCTTCATAAATTCCTAAATCGTCATGACTTGCCTTGGGTCTACTTTATTTGGGAATCATACTATCCTCAAGGAGTTCTTACCCAAAGACCCCAGGGATATTTTTGGTGGAAAAACATTCTCAAGCTGCTTCCCCAATACAAAAAGGTTGCTACTGGATTAATTGGACAAGGAAACACCATCACTCTTCGGGATGACAATTGGGGTATGGGGATTATCAAAGATAAATTTCCCCAATTATTCTCCTTCTCCAGCAGGCCTAATTTGATAATCCAAGAGTACCTCCAAGCTGATAATGCACTTGATAACTTTCACATTCCATTTCAATAGAGACACACCAACAATTTCTGCAACTGATATGTTTCAGACCCCTGCATCTGGAAATCACCATGACAAATGGAGCTACCCATGGCGAGCTGAATACTCCTCCATGAAAATGTATGAGTTGATTGCAATTGGGGTTCAAGCACCACCTATCTTTGCAAAGATATGGAAGAACGCTGCAATGCTGAGATATAAAATACTCTTCTGGCTGCTCTTACTTGACAGAGTCAATACAAGGAATCTCCTGCACAGAAAATCTTTCCATTTGCCATCATACAAATGTGAGCTTAGCCACTCCAATGCTGAAGAAACCTCCCTACACTTAATTTGGGACTGTGGCTTTGCCTCAAGTTGTTGGGAAGCTCTGCTTGGTCACAGAAACAGAGGCATTTCACCTTATGAAGAGATTACACTTTTGGCTCAAGCCCTCCCCAGATCAATTGCCATGGAAATCCTCATCATGGGATGTTGGAACATCTGGATTCAGAGGAACAGAAAAAATTTCAGAGCACGATAGCATTCTATTCAGGCTTGGAAAGGCCTGTTGAAACATGATCTTTTACTTCTCAAGCATAGAATCAAGTCCAAGTTTGAAGCTCAACTCTCCAGCTGGATTGATCAGTTCCTAGGATAAAATTCAAAGCATGTTGGGATTTGATAGAGCAGGAATTGGTTGACTTAGTCCTCTGTGACTTGTAAACTTCTGTAAATACTTTTATTTTTAATTAATTCATACTGTATAATGATTGTTCTACGGGTTTCGGTTAAAAAATAACATATGTAATTAACAAACTCCACATCATGTTCCAGTTTTCTGCCCTATCGACCCGATGAGATGGTAATTATCCACGCCTACCTAGTAGTACGGCCGTACACATGCATCATGCATTGCAATGTGAGCATACAGTTGCACAAAGCGGCTAACTCAGGAGTTTTGAGCAACCTAGGCTATATAACTAAGAATTGGTATCTACTTGATATTAATATATTTCCCTTTAAAAAAAATAGAAGTAAGAATTCGCAAAAAAACTAAGAAAAGTTGGAAGCAGCAAAGAAGAAATTAGAACGCATGCCACGCGCGGGTTTCCCACACTGAAATAACCGATGAACTAAGGGCATCTCCAACGGCAACCCGCAAAATTCCCTGCACCGACCGATTGTTTTTCTCTTTTGACAACTGGAACTGCACCAACCGAATAGCACTGGCAACTACTACTAGTACTAGCGTCACGGAGGTGACGGTGCCGTGGACCTTTTTTTTAACATAGGATATTTCATTGATCTAGCAGCAACGTACATATACAATTGTGCATTGCAGCACAAGACCATCTGCAAATACAGCTGCGTTGAGACAATTCTCTTTGCTAGAAGCTAAACATCTGAAACTTGAACATCTATTCTGAATCTTTAGTGCTAGCTTGACTTGGTGATGTGCTCGATAATTCTGACTCCTAGGAATGTGGTAGATCCTGGAAGCATTGAAGGCTGAAGAAAGCTATCATGTGGGATAGTTGCGGCCGGATGGTCCAATGACCCTGAGTGAGGAAGAGATTTTGAATTGCTGCCCCTTCGCTAATGTTGCGTTGTCCGTGAGGAAAGTAGCCTGCTGAAGCTGAAGCAAACCTGCAATGTGGGTTGCAAGCATCAAACTGAAAGCTTCAGCCTAGATGGCAGAAGCCACTAGTGGAGAGACAACCGAGATACAAAGTTGAGAGCATGTCCGGTTGCCTCCCAACCGCATGAATATACCTAATCCAGTGAGTGTCGGTTGGCCATCCGAATTACAAAACCAAGAGGCATCTGAGAATATAATAGGACCTGTAAAACTGGAGATATATCTAATTGCGCTTCCTGGATGTGGTATAATCTGCAAGGAAGCATGATGCTCCTGCCCTAACACAACATGCTCCATATGTAATTTGCAGACTCTCTATCTAAGGAAACTCTCACAGCGCATGCGCAAATAGATCGATCGGTCCCACGATACGACGGACGGACGTGTCGTCGACCCGTCGACTGGCCTACCATGGTCTACCAAAGGTTTTGTTTTCCTTTTTCTCCCGTTCGTCTCGTGAACCAATCGGGTCGCCCCGTACGGTTTTCCATCGTCTCTCAACTCAAGCCTACCTATGCATTGGATAAATTTTGAGCTTAGTCGGCAGTGCGTGAGTCATGCGCACGCTCGTGAAAGTCACCGGATGCCCGGGTCGACGACGTTTCTTACCTTTGGGGGGGGGTCCGGAATACCGTTTTTGAGACCACCAACTCGTCCATGCAATCCCAAAGGCTAAAATGTTGTGCAAAGATTGGAAGATTTAGCTTCAGCGGGAGAAAGGACCAAAGGAGACCTTGGGTAGTCCTTCTAAAAATACCAACACTCTTTCTAGGGCAACTCCAACGGGTGTGAAGCATTTTGTCCGCTAGCATCACTTTCTCTAAGCGTGGACAAAAACCACGGCCGAATGCGACGAGTGAATGGATGGACATCCGCTTTGACTCATTTACTACCCAAATTTGGGTTGGGTTTGTTTCCGCGCGGACACACCGCAGACGTCCACGTTGTCCCTCCTCCCTTGTTCTTCATGTCTTGCCTATCGGTGGCACACGGCTAGTACCCCTCCCACCCCATCGATCTTGACCTCCCCGACATCTTCGCCCTCATCGCCGCAACCCAGCTTCCGTCCCCTTTGCAACCACCGGTGCCCCACCCAGCCGCCACCGATGCCCCCACCGCCGGCGTTGTTTCCACTTCTTGCGACCGACGGTGTAGCTCGTGGCCCACACCCTACACCCCCTTCAACCAGGGCCGTCGCCACCCTCAGCACACCACCGTCATGCCACCACCATCGTTGGAGGACGTTGAGTTTGATGGCCTGCTCCCGGAACCGACAAGGACATGCGTCTTCAGAGGGACAAGACTAATGTTGTTGGTAGGGGCTGATATCTTTAGAAATAAGATACATCGGGCGACTATCATGCTCAGGATTGTTGGATGATGATTCTAAGATATATGTTGATTCGGTGGCTGGTCGTGCGGTTCTGTAATAAGGTTTAGATTTTGCTCGGTAGACGTCTCTTGTTGTTAGAGGGTGCTCGTTAACCCGTCATGTGACACTCAGACTGATGTCTTAATATGAACTTGATGGATGCTTGTGTTACCAATTTTCAGAAAAATGAAAATTAGGGGGTGAATCCTTAAAAAAAATTAATACTCGTGTATATCGAAAAATCGCTTACAACCGGCCTATGAAATAATTACATTTTGTAAAAATGCCCTCTGTCAATGCGAATTTGAAAGAATTTGTGCACTTTTTTTTGCAGACTTTACATACACTGCAATACTACAGTACTCATAAGCAACAATCCTCCATTAACAAAATAATTGTGCTAATCTCTCCGGCCTCACTTTGCTCCATTTGCTTCGAAACCCTGGTCGGCGATGTGCACCGACGGCTGGGTTCTCCTGAACCTAAGTCTGTTCACCATGGGCTTCACCTTCTCGGTAAGCTTCATGATGGCCAAGAAGAGCACCCTGTACAATATGACCATCCCGAACAGGACCGCGAGGTCGACCCACTTGTTGTACCCCATCTCCACCTGCCAGTAGTCCCTGAGGATCTCGTCGCCGGTGATGGTGTCGGCGCCGCCAGCCTGGTTGTTTGGGAAGGTGAGGCCGACGAACTCGTTCTTGTAGAACCCCTGGTTGGCGTACTTATGGAAGGCGACGTAGTACATGGGGTACCTCCACACCGGCTTGGGAAGGTCGTGGGGCAGGCGGAAGAAGCCGCCGTTGAGCATCATGACGCCCTGGATACCAGCGCCGGTGATGATGCCCATGAGAAAGTCCGGCACGGCGCTGGCCACAATCATCATCAGGCCCTCCACCAGCATCATGGTCATGAACAGTACCAATGCAAAGTAGGCGAAGTGGTCGAAGCTCCTCTGCAGGCCGACCAGGTAGTATGCTATTGCACCCGGCACCAGGGAGATGAGCAGCAGGTACGGCGTCGCCGACACTGTGTTGGAGATCACGAACGACGACACGCCATAGTGCCCGTTCAGCCTTTCCCTCCCAAATATCTGCATTGCACATACAGAAAACATATCAGATCAATGTATCGCCGTGAGTCGTGAGATGAGATTAGCCAATTGTTTCGTATGACGGAGCTCGATCGGAAACTTCACCTTCATGTCCTCAACGAAAGACGGGAAACCTCCGATTGCCATGAAGGTGAGGAAGGCACCGACGAACATGAGCATGGAGCCACGAGCCTGCATGCAGAGTTTTCAGTCACGCGATCATAACAACAAGTACAACAATGATCAACGACGGTGGCAATGAGCCAACGACAACGAGGGGCTTCCAGTCACCTGGATGGATCCGTAGTTGTGACCGATGTCGTAGAAGATGGTGCCGCAGCAGAGGCAGAGGGCGATGTAGATGGCGAAGCGGAGCCAATAGTAGCCAAGGTCCCTGTACATGTTGACGAAGGACCTCTTGGTCAACACGAAGGACTGCGTCAGGAAGCTAGGCTGCTGCCCTTCCATCTTCACCACCTCCCCTCTCTGAAACCATGCAAATGAACCACATCCACATACCCCACTTAAAATCGGTAAAATTTAGCACTCTAATTGGAAGTTTCGGAATGTACGTGGTGGCCCGGCTACTCACGATGCCGCGTATGTCTATGATCTGCCTCGTCACCTTCTCCATGTGCACGGAGGATTTGTAGGAGGCCGCCAGAGCGTCGATGTTGTCGGCGGTGGTCGTCCTCTTCCCGCCGAGGCCTTCCTCGATGTCCTGAGGAATCAACGTATGCAGGGCATTGTGAGAAGTTGTATTCACTTAGGCCGCCCATAGTGGTTAGTATCGTAAGTTTGTATCATCCATATGATAATATTGTATGATAATTACTCCCTCCGTTCCTAAATATTTGTCTTTCTAGACATTTCAAATGACTACCACATATGGATGTATATAGACATATTTTAGAGTGTAGATTCACTCAGTTTGCTCCATATGTAGGCACTTGTTGAAATGCCTAGAAAGACAAGTATTTAGGAACGGAGGGAGTATCATAGAGTGGTGTCTTAGATGACCTTATTTATTGTCATGCAAGATAATTTATTATGATACGGTATCGTGATATGATACTCAACTTTTTCTTCTTCATTTAATTATATGTCATCAATGAAAATTGTCTAATTGACATGCATGATACTAACTATGATAGTTCCATTACAAGCAGCCTTAGAAGATTTCAGATATAGATCCGTGTTAACTGGACTGTGACGATGTGCTTACGTTGTCGAAGTCCTTGTTGATAGTTCTCAGGAAGTGGTCAGAAGGGTTCATCAGCGACGGGCAGGGAAAACCGTTCAGTGCGAAGAACTGCAACAAGCAACCAAACAAATTACTGTATTCGGTAACAAAAAGATCAGTGGCTTCAAGAGTTTCTTGTGTACTTTGACTGTAGTAATCCGGAAGATAGGAACAGATGACATATGTCTGAAATTTCACATGTTTTGTCAAAGCATTACGAATATCATTTCTTCAATTATCTACAATTGTATGACCGACCGACCAAGACACATTTCTTCTCCTCTGTGACCGGCACACCGTCAGATAGGAAAACGTGCATGTTTGTCAAACCGTGTGGTCAATTTAATCACCCTATAAAATTACTCTCACCTATTACTTCCTCAATACACCGATTAATTTGTTGTATATGGAGACTTGCTTCGCACAGTGGTTTACGTACGTAATACGAGTACTACACGATCACTCCACAGTCGTCTACAGCTAAACCGAGCTTTCAGCCTCAGCTGTCACCACTGAAAAAGCTGTCCAGAATGCAAGCAGATCTTCACCACTGTGCTATGAACGCGACGCCGCAGTTGAGTCAGGCGGCACTGATCGATCAATGCACGTGGCCAGCCAAACGTGTATGGTTTTTTATTCTTTTTGGGAGTTAGTTTCCCTGCCAAAATGAATGTTCCCAGTGCGTGGCGCAGTCCATATGTTCCCCGGCGGTTTGGATCGATCGTGTGCAGTGCTCCTAGTCCCTACCAGTGACTCGAGCACAGTTCCAACTGTGCGTACAGTGGTTAATATCGTGATCTGTCTTTCCACAGTACGCACGTGGTATTGCTTTTGCACGTTACAACTCTTCCTCTGGGTCTCTTGGCGAACTCTAGTCATTTTCTAATACTCCCTCTGATTATATAAACAAATTCAAATGATAAGTGTCACACGTCAGGGGCCTGACACTCTGGTCCTGACGTTTTTCCTATAGCAATTTCAGTCACGCAAGGATGGCAAATTCCAGTGACACACGGCAAATTTTTGTCAAAAAAAAAACTAAACCACGAAAGTTGTCATACTTGCCAGCTGAAGTGATGTTATAACCTTTTTCTTTAAATTAGATGTATACAGACATGTTTCATTGTATTTGTTTACTCATTTCATTTCGTATGTAGTTCATATTAAAATATTCAAATTAAACTTTGTTATCTTTCTGTTGAGCAATTAATGGAAAGGGGATGCCCGGTTGGAAAAAATATATTAAAATATATAAAATATCTTATATTTGTTAACGGAGGGAGTGCATAATTACTGCCGTCATACGGTACTTCTTTGGCAATTGTGATCTCTTTGAAAGTTAACAATGTATTTTTCTGTAATCTTTTAGTGCAATTCTGTTGTGGGTGGATAACTAAGTTAAATGAGCTATGAATGGTGTACCCAATTACCCAACCAAAGGTGATATTACTTACAGAAGTTTTTTTATTTATTTCTCTCGATTTAGATCAAATTTTGGCTGAAATATTTTGGACTTGCAGATATACCCCCATAGGCCGTGCTAAAAAAATCAGTATATATGTTTTATAAATTGATCATATGATCTCACCAACAGATCCAAGCCTAAACATCAAATAATTTGTATTACCACCGTCCAGTGTGAAACTGTGAATACGCCTACTAGGGTCGCGATCATGTCCAACTCCAAACACGTACATACGATAGCAACAGCAACAGACAACAATCAACAGCACTGTGCATGTATTCGAACGTGGACGCATACGTACGCACGCATACAACAGTATGTACAGACGTACCTGGTTGGTCTCGGCGGCGGGACCGAAGAAGACTGTCTTGCCGTAGGCGAGGAGGCAGAGCCCGTGGAAGAGGCCGTAGACCTCGGTGCTGGGCTGGTGCACGGCGGCGACGACGGTCATGCCCTCCCGGCGCGCGAGCCTGGCGATCCGGCTGACGACGTGGAAGGAGGCGGCGCTGTCGAGGCCGCTGGTGGGCTCGTCGAGGAACAGCAGCGCCGGCCGGGTGAGGATCTCCATGCAGATGCTGACCCGGCGCCGCTGGCCGCCGCTGATCCCCTTGTGCATCCACCCGCCGATGCGCGTGTCCGCCGCGCCCTCCAGCCCCATCTCCCGCAGCGTCTCCTCCGCCCTCTCCCGCTTCGCCGCCGCCGACATGCCGCTCGGCAGCTGCAGCGACGCCGAGTAGCGTACCGCCTCCCGCACCGTCAGCGTCGTCATCAGCACGTCGTCCTGCGTCACGTACGCCTGCAACACGCAAAGGATGCGTTGATTAACTAAAATTATTGATAGAGTACGTTCGTTCACGATCAACCCGAATGAAAATGAGATTCTCCGAATTGAAATAGCCCATCCATGCATGCACTAGGCTTACCGAAGTTCCGTAGGATAACTTCTGCCTCCGGCCATTGATCAAGATGTCTCCCTTCTGGCTGACACCAGAGCCTAGCCTTCCTGTAATTTTGTACCACGGAAGCTCGTCGGAATTAATTCTTTAATCTTCTCACCACAAAAATTATAATATTCTGGCTGGCTGTCTGACTAGCGAAGGCCAGCCCGCATACGATTATCGTATAGGAGTTGTATTATTCACGAGCATGTATACGGCTGTACAAACCTGCTAGAGCGTCCAGAAGGGTGGATTTGCCGCAGCCGGAGGGCCCCATGATGGCGAGGACCTCGCCGGGGCGCGCATAACCGTTGAGGCCGCTCAGGATGGGGACGCGGCCGGCCTTGCCGCCGGCCGCCGACACCCACAGGTCCTCCCAGGAGAGCACGACGCCCTGGTCAACCCGGCGCAACGACGTCTCGCGAACCACGGCGGGCACGGCGCCGGCGCCGTTCTGCACGCTGATCTCGAGCGACGAGGAGGTCCGCGACCGCGGCAGGGTCACCGGCGTCGGAGCGAACGGCGGCGGCGGGAACGAGCTCCCGCTGCCGAAAGGGAAGCCGTCGGTGCTGCGCAGGGAGCCGCCGAGGACGTCGGAGGCCGTGTCGGACGGGCCCTCGTCGTCTGCGGCGTGGCCGGGACGGCTCTGCTCCCGCGGCGGGCTCGGCCTCCACCTCGGCACGGCGGGCAGCAGCTGCTCGGACGCCATATAGGGATGCTTAGCCGGCTCGATCGTCGGAGACGTGCGCGGAAGCTAGCAATCAGCTGGCCGGGTGGTGGTATGGGTTTCTTCTTTTGCTCGTGATGACTCTGCAGATTGGTGGTATGGGCTGAGAGCCCGAGACTGCTTAAATAGAGGGAAGATGAGGTGGTTGAGTGCAGGATTTGTACTTAATCCAAACTCAAATCACAACTTGGTTTAGATTAAGTTTTCTTGAATGCCTTTTTGAACACAGGAGCGGGTCAAGAGGGAACGGGGTGCTTAGTTCCTTCTGCATGTGTATACTATACGTACGTGCGTGTGGCATTCAACTTCCTTTTTCTATGACAAGGTCCAATGTTTTGCAGACAAATACTAATATTATCGTGACAAGTACGAGGCTGACACCATTAGGCAATTTTACTGCCGAAGCAGTGGTTCTGCTGTACTAAAATGATTACGTCTGTGTGCTTTCATTGCTGGGTACGAGGTTCTCCAGAGCAACTTACCCTGCTTCCTTCGGGTTACGATACACTGGAAATGCACATTTAAAGAAATTTCGTACCAACAGCAAATTCCATCATAGTTGCTGACGTCCTCACCCAGTAGATGACTCACCCTCCTGCCCCATGGTAAGATTCGCAGAGGACACCCTAATCCTAGCTAGGGGAACACCACAAACCGTGATAACTCTGAAAATTCTTGTTGACTTTGCCAATGCCACTGGACTCCACTTAATTTCAAGAAACTACTATGTATCTTCCCTGACCAAACGTGAATTCTCCTCCCCTCTACCTGACACTTTGCTGGATGGTGGCAGGGAGGGCAACACTGGTGCCTTGGCTTTAGCTAATAGTTTAGGTTAGACTTTTTAGCCTTTGCAGTGGTGGCGCTTCATCTTCGAATTCGTCTTCTCAGCTTCGATCCTCCTCGAATCTATCCCTCGGGACGGAGTTGACGAAGTTGCAATGTAGATTCTTGTCATCTTCTTGGGACGACGAGGTTAGGATTTCTCGTCATGCGTGTGCGGTAGCGAGATCTAGTGTCAACCACATTTGATCAATTCAAGGGCTCAAAAACGACAACTGTGACTACAGGGCGCTCGTCCGTAGGGACACATGGACATAGACTTCTCGACTGTTATTGACAAAGTTAGGTCAACTGTAGCATGGGAGGGACGACATCGGCACGTCGGTAGCTCATTCTAGCATTAGTAGTTGTCGTTCGGATGTCTAGAAACATTGATATAATTTTTATTATGTTTGGGTTTGCTTTGTACTTTTGGTGAACTTTTATAATAGACTCGGGTTTTCACAAGATAATATAATTCAAGAAATTACTTTCTACACCATCAATGTTTCACACAGGAACTAGCATCATGCTAGCAAATGACCATGGCATTGTCATTGCCTTCTTCCCCAAACATACCTAGCCTACCCCATCCCCAACTAATCTGTTGTAGCCTTTCAACCACCTGCGACAATTTCCTCTTCAATTGGCGAGCTCTTCTTCTCAGGAAAGGGGGTTGGCTTGTCCTCTCCTCCGCAGTTTTGGATAGCCCCTACTTATTTCATGGGCTCCTTCCTTGAAAAATGGTGGTAGGATGACTTGATCAATATAGACGGTGTTTATTTTGGTCAGACAAGGATGGTCACTTAAGAGCACAATGTTGGGTTGCTTGGGGAAATGTTTGAACTCATAGAAATGATGGGGGCTCGGGGTTAGAAGCATTCAGGCACAACAATTTTGTCTTATCTTAAAATTTACTTACAAATCCTTGCATTCAAACAACCCCCATGAGAAAGAGTGGTCCCATCTCCCATGGGACCAATGAATCCTACCTTGCAAATATTGCACACAAACATTTAGTCACACTATGAGAGATCACACAAATGCATAGCTAGACGTAACAAATCAACTTTCTTCTGGATAGGCAAATGGCTACTCCCCGAAACCCTAGCAGCCGCTTTCCCAGCCATCTACTACCACCACCTATACTAGGGAGATTTGTAGCAAAGATTATGCACAGAATGATCAGACTTGTCTCGCATAACAGACTAACCATGGTAGTGGCCAGTGAACTCTATGTGCTTCTATCTCTGTTGCAAGACCTCATCAACCTAATGGTGACACCTTCGCCACCCGGGGATACTACTCCAACCTAGACACCTAGGTCGCCAACCCGAAGCTTGAACCTATGTGTGCCCAACAAAATCATGATTTTTGGGTGGAAAGTTCACATGGATTATTTCAACGCCATCGAAAACCTGTCCCACAAGGCGCCCCTCCCCAATGCAACCATCCATATGTTCCACCGTGAGGTTGGGACTAGAATGCACTTCTTCTTCCGATGTCTGGTTGCTCAACGATTATGCCATGCCACAAGCATGAAGCATGTGTTCCAGTCATTCGATGAACTCTAGTTCTCCTCATCGCACGCAAACTTAGAAACAACGCTTTCCATGTCCAAGTTTCTCGTCGTCCTATAGGTAATCTGGGTGAAAGAAACACAATTGTTTCAGGCAGACAACACTGCATATAAATTATGTAATCCACACTATCATTTATGACCTAACGATTTGGACACTAGCTGAAAATGTGGACTGGTTTCCTATCCCAGCTATAATATCGCACTTGTACTCCATCCCCGCCCCCTCCTAAAAAATGCTATGAAATTAAGGTCAGGAATTCCCCCTCCCCTTCCCCACGTGAAATTTCAAAAAAAAAATCATAGGGAGATTATATTAAGAATTGGATAATTGAAATTTCTAACGATTCCTTGACTTCTTTCTATGATTCTTTTGGGTTTTCCATGTGAAGTTAAGCAATCCTATAGGATCAAATAGTATATGCTACACCAGAACCATGGGTTTTCATACCCGTGTGTCTTGACATCCTTTTATCGCATGTTATTAAAAACTAAGAAAAATAGCTAACATGCCCAAGAGCCAGTGGTGTGACAAAGAAGGCAACTTTCGTGAGCCTCGCACATCATGGGAGAAGATTTGTGGCCATTTAATTGCTTGATGACTCATAAATTGTGATCTTTGCATGTCCTTTATGAAGGAAATATGCCCTAGAGGCAATAATAAAGTTGTTATTTATATTTCCTTATATCATGATAAATGTTTATTATTAATGCTAGAATTGTATTAACCGGAAACTTAGTACATGTGTGAATACATAGACAAACAGAGTGTCACTAGTATGCCTCTACTTGACTAGCTCGTTGAATCAAAGATGGTTAAGTTTCCTAACCATAGACATGAGTTTTCATTTCATTAACGGGATCACATCATTAGAGAATGATGTGATTGACTTGACCCATTCCGTTAGCTTAGCACTTGATCGTTTAGTATATTGCTATTGCTTTCTTCGACTTATACATGTTCCTATGACTATGAGATTATGAAACTCCCGAATACCGGAGGAACACTTTGTGTGCTACCAAACGTCACAACATAACTGGGTGATTACAAAGGTGCTCTACAGGTGTCTCCGATGGTACTTGTTGAGTTGGCATAGATCAAGATTAGGATTTGTCACTCCGATTGTCGGAGAGGTATCTCTGGGCCCTCTCGGTAATGCACATCACTATAAGCCTTGCAAGCAATGTGACTAATGAGTTAGTTGCGGGACGATGCATTACGGAACGAGTAAAGAGACTTGCCGGTAACGAGATTGAACTAGGTATTGAGATACCGACGATCGAATCTCGGGCAAGTAACATACCGATAATCCCCATACCCCAATTGTCATCCCGAAGAGTGATGGTGTTTCCTTGTCCAATTAATCCAGTAGCAACCTTTTTGTATTGGGGAAGCAGCTTGAGAATGTTTTTCCACCAAAAAGATCCCTGGGGTCTTTGGGTAAGAACTCCTTGAGGATAGTATGATTCCCAAATCAAGTAGACCCAGGGCAAGTCATGACGATTTAGGAATTTATGAAGATGCTTCATCAAGAGACATTTGTTATGAGTTGCAATGTTTAGCACACCCAAACCACCTTGATCTTTTGGAATGCAAACTTTGTTCCATGAAATGAGAGTTGTGCCTTGGTCTTCCATACCATATTTTCTCCAAAAACAGTGTCTGACAATTTTTTTAATCTGCTCAACAATGCCAGCAGGGAGTTCAAGAGTACTCATGAAGAAGGTTGGTAGACTTGTGAAAACAGATTTGATGAGCACAAGTTTATCCCCATATGACAGGAAGGTGGAACAACCAGCTAGCCTCTTGTCAATCTTGTTAAGAATGGGAGAAAAATCCTCTAGTTTTGGTTTGGCCAAACTGAGTGGCAATCCCAAATAAGTGAAGGGGAAGGCACCAATGCAACATCCCAAATTTTGAGCCAGCAACTCCATTTTTGCTGGACTAGTATTAATTGGGACCATGGTTAATTTCTGGAAGTTGATTCTCAAGCCAGCGTTGTAGTCGAGGCTTTTCACGGGCTGCCAGGCCCTAAATTCGACAGCAAAGAATCTCGAAACAACATTGTGAGCTGTGCTTAGTGGGTGCTTATGTTTGAGCTGTTGTTTTACAACACTCTCTTTGGCCCCGGATTGATGTGGCTTTGAGCCGATCAAGAGGTGTGATTGTAGTTCAGATACGACCAAGCCCCAAGTGATGCTGTGGCATTGCGCCGATCAAGAGGTGTAGCTATGGTTCGGATACGACCAAGCCCCCAAGTGATGCTGTGGCATTGCGCCGATCAAGAGGTGTAGCTATGGTCCGGATACGACCAAGCCCCCAAGTGATCTAATATGAAGCTTTTGAGAAGCTAAATCAAGGGGTAAACCGGACGCCGCTTTGTAAGCTCCATGTAACCACACATGATGTAAGAAAAACAAAAGATACCCCGCTTTAGCTGAGGTTCCGGTTTATTATATTGAACATAATATATACAATGTCATAATATGTACATAAGCAGAGCCTATAGCTCAAGTATAGTAAGGCCGAAGATGAGCAATATTCCACGGCCGGTTCTTGAACCTATTAACATGCAGCGGAAGGTAGACTACACTAGGCAGCTAGGTAGTAATGATCAGGATGGAAGATAGTATGAAGCCAAACAACAATAGTAGTCACACAGTGAAGTCAAACAGGTAACGCAAGCAGTCAATGACTTCACGAAGACAATCTGTAAGTAAAGAGAGGGAGAGTATAGAACTAGTCGCTTGGTGAGGACAAGGATTTGTTGGACCAGTTCCAGTTGCTGTGACAACTGAACGTCTGGTTAGGGAGGCTGAGATTCAAGTCAGAAGACCGCGTCTTCACCTTATTCCCCCTGAGCTAAGGACACCCAGTCCTCGCCCATTCAAGGTAAGACTTCCAAACCTTCACAGACTTCGTTCACCGGCAATCCACAATGACTCTTGAATGCTCAGAATGCGACGCCTAACCGGCTGGAGGATTCACAGTTTTCAAGTGTAACAAGTCTTCAGGTCAGGCGGACAGAAAGACTTCAGTGATGCCTAACACTCTTTGGCTCTGGGTGTTTTGGGTTTCGTCCTCGCAAGGATTTCTCTCTCTCAAAGGCTTCGGAGGTGGGTTGCTCTCAAACGACAAAAGCCGTGCACTAACTCTGAGCAGCCACCAATTTATGGTGTAGGGGTTGGGCTATTTATAGCCACTAGGCAACCCGACCTGATTTGTCTGAAATGACCCTGGGTCACTAAGGAACTGACACGTGTTCCAACGGTCAGATTTCAAACACACACGGCAGCTTGACTTGGGCTACAAGTAAAGCTGACTCATCCAACTATGGATAAGATTTGCTCTCATTGTCTTCGCTCGAAGACATAGGATTTGGTTGAGCATCACTTCAGTCACTCTGACTTTGTTCACTTGGACCTCACTTAACAGTATAGTGGTTCCTATGACTCAACAAAGAAGAAGAGGAAACTACGAAACAACTATGTCTTCGCACTCCATAGTCTTCACGTGAATGTCTTCTCGAGTCATAAGCTTCGATGTGATTTTCTTCACATACCACCATCGTCTTCAATGTCTTCATACATTTTTAGGGGTCATCTCCGGTAGGTAAACCGAATCAATGAGGGACTACTACCTGTGTTAATAATGCAATTTTCACAAACACATTAGTCCCTCAAGCAGGTTTGTCGTCAATACTCCAAAACCAACTAGGGGTGGCACTAGATGCACTTACAATCTCCCCCTTTTTGGTGATTGATGACAAACTGGTTGAAGTTTTCAACGGGGATAAAAGTATGTGAAATTATAAAGGATTAAGATATTGTCTTCATAAGCAGCAAAAGGCTCCCCCTGAAGATGTGCATATAAGTATTTTTCTTTTGGAATGCAAATGCACATGGCAGGTTGTACTTGTGGAGATCCTCTTCAACTTATGAAGGCAATTCATCATGCATGATAAGATATAACGAAGATAATTGCATGCATAATGAAAAATGGACGTCTACAATATGACTTCGTGCGGGATTTATCATCGCACATGCGGAATTTATCATTGCATCACAGAGTAGCAGAAAAAGTAGCAGACGACCATCAAGTTTAAGTGTTACAACTCAAAGAACCAAATGTATCAAAAGCGGGAGTTGTAAACACTTGGCAAAAGTATAGCAACCACCCATATGGACCCGCTTGAAGACTATCAACTCATATGCTTCTCCCCCTTTTGTTAGTAAGGACCAAAAAAGTTTGAAGACATAGAGCCTCTACTCGTTCCCATGAGGAGTAGGTGAAGCAGCAGGGTCGTCGTTGAGGTTTGGTGGTGCAGAAGAACTTGGTGCAGTGTTGATACCCGCCGAAGTTGGAGGTGGTAAAGTAGCATCATCTTCGTCATCAATGACTCTGGCATCAACAGTTGCAGCTGAGGAAGAATAGTCAGAGTCTTCAAGTGAGGAAGTCCAATGCAAGACAGCAATCCTGGGAGGAGTGGAATCAAACTTGAATCGGTGAAGCCATCGTCTTGAAGATCAACTTCAGCACTGAGCAATGTCAGACTCTTCCACGACCTCCGACATGTTTCATGAGTGACAAACGCATTCTTGGTGGCAAGGTTGCGAATGCGATTGACATCCACCAAGAGGTTTTTCATCTGACACTTCAGCCAGTCATGATGCTTATCCTGTTTTTGATGCAGGGCGACGAGAAGCTCCCAGTCGTTGAGAACACGCGAACGCTTCCGAGGCCTTTGAGCAATTGTGCTTTCAGTGGCTTCCGTATGGGCACGATGAGGTGCACGTGTATTGCCAGCCAAAGGATAAACACGAGTAGCAGCCAGAACGCCTTCAATAGGTTGAGTGAAGCTTTGGTGATCGGCATTGTGAAGATAAATTGGCTCCTTGGCAGGCTCTGGGTAGATAGCTTCGATAGACATATCAACCTATGGCAAGAATATCAGATGGTTGCGAGCAGACGGCTGATAGTTGACAGCAGAGTGAAGCTTGATAAGACGCATAACCCATGGAGCGTAGAACTTCAGACCAAAGAGATCAAAGCCAGATGCAGCCAATTGCCTGATGAAGAAGTCTTGAGCATTGAAACTGATGCCATTGAAGATATAGAAGACCAATGTCTTCATTGCTCCTTCAAGCTTCGCTGCAGGTGAATGTCCCTTGATAGGCCATAGAGTTCGCCTGATAATATGGTAAATAGTGTGGGGCAGATACTCTAGGTCTTCAACAAAGAATTCGCTTGGATATTCAGCGTCGCGTGGCAGTGGCTTCATCATGCTCAGCATTTGGCTCATGTTGGGCTCAGGCTTCTGAAAGATGCTCTCCAAAGCATTGCAGTGAAGTTGACAACCAGGCTCGAAGAGTTCACCTAGAGTGGGCAGGCCTGTGAGCTCAATAATATCCAAAGCTTTGGCTTCGTGGTCTATATTGCCTGTCATCCACTCAAGGATCCAAGTCTTCGGATCCCTGTTGTAGCCGCGAATGTGGAGGGTAGCATAGAATTGTAGGAGAAGCTGTTCATTTCAGTGCTCTTTATCAGTCACAAATTGCAGCAGACCAGCATCTCGGAAATAGTCAAGGGCTTCTTCTAAGCAGGGCAGTCCAGTAATAGCTTCACAGTCTAGACGCATATGGGGAAAGATGCGCTCTTGATCATAAAGAACACATGAATAGTAATTGTGCTGCTGATAGCTCCAGAACCGATCAGATGAAATTCTTGGCTTCGAGTAGGGGTTCTTGGCACTATCAAAGAAGGTGTTGTGTGCAATGAAGCCATTTACATTGAAAGATCCTGGTGAAGTTGCAGTACCTGGAAACCTTGGCAACTTGGCTTAGGCTTCTAGACCTGAGGCCTGTGCTCTACATGATAGTCAAATTGTGGACCGGCAGCAGGTGGAGGAACCAGAATGGGCCACCAGACAGTAACCAGCTGACCATGATCAAATGCTTGCTCAATGGTGTGTGGCCTTGGAGGCGGTACAGGAGCAGTGGCATTGGCATTAGCTTCAGGCTGCAGATTGGCTTCAGGTGCAGCATTGGCTTCAGGTTCATTAGAAGCTTCAGGCCCATTTACTTCGGGTGCCATATTGACTTCAGGCGCCACATTTGCTTCAGCCATGACAGGCTCATTGGCTTCAGTATTGATGTTGGTGGCCGCCGCAATATTGTCAACCTCCACTTCAGTAGTTGGAGGGTCATACACGTTCTCCTCGAGAACAACTTCTTGGTTAGACGGGGGTGTAGCAACACGTTCTTCTTCTTGACTTGGTTCTTCTTGTTCATCGGCTGATGCAGCCAGAATGTCTTCAGCAGCTTTGGCTTCAGACTCTGAGATGTTTGAAGTTGGAGTGGCTTCAGGAAACTCTTGGCGTGATACTAAGTGGTGATGCTCTTCTCCTTCTGGAACACTCGAAAGAGTGACTTGTGGCCTTGGTCCTTTGCGAAGCCTGCGAAACACCAGCGACGCTTGTGGAGATGGAGTTGTCTGGGCCACAAAGTCTTCATCATCAAGCACCGGAGTGGTGACTTGAGTTGGGGGAGTACGTGGTTATTCTTCTTGACGGGGGGAGTCTTGAGGGTGATCAGCCCATGAATCATCCTAAGCAATTGGCGTCAAAGGACGACCAATGCTGATGAGTTCGATGTTCGTGAGAAAAGGCGATGATACCATTTGGTGCTCGATCTGAGGAAGGACTTCATCATCATTTACATTGTCTTGGGGACCAATGTCTTCAGCTGCGGTGTGGTCAAAAGCTGGATTTTCTTGAGCTTCAGGAGCCTCTGTGGTAGCAGGCTCATGAACTATCAAACGATGCTCTTGGTGTGTGGGCGCAGGACGAGCAACTGAGATTGGCTCGACGACAAGGGGCTCTGTGGGAGCAGCCCGATCTTTCTTCTTTGTCTTTCTCTTCTTGGTCGGTGGAGCATCATCAGTGGTGTTCTTGGACTTGCGCTTTCTTGCTTTGGCTTCTGTTGTCCTTGTTTTCTTGAGCTCTGAAGCTACTGTGGGGACCTTAGGCTTCGAGCCTATCATGCTGGCGGGGAAAACAATGCGAGGTTCTTCCCGCCTGGATGCTTCAGCTGGGGCCACAGTAGGCTTCTTCTTGGCAGACATCTTGGGGTCGTTGCCAGGACGCCCAAGTGCCTTGTGCTTCTCGGCTTCATTGTAACCTTGAACACATTTGGCAGCGGGGAGTTTCATGCATTCTTGTGAACCTTTAGCTTCGTCACGTTTCTTGTGAAATGCCTCCTTGAGCTCATGCATCATTTGCTTGAAGTTTTGGACATCAGTCACACTGAGCTTGGCCATGTGGTTCTTGAACTAAGCCTTTTCATAGTCAATTTTGTTCTTCAGTTCAACTATCCCCTGAGCAAGAGCCAGTTCAGGAGCAATGGCTCTGTGGAAGGAGATGCTGAGGCCAATTGGGAGCTGAAGATCATCAAAACTGAGGTTTGGGCTGTCAAACCACTCATCAATGAACTTGTTCAGGATGTCCACATCGAAAAGGGGAAGATCATTGAAGATTCCCGCCTCTTGCTTGCTCTTTATCAGCAGCTCGAGAGCATTGTCGCCAAGGTCGTCGTCACTAGACAGATCAATGGCTTTGTTCTCACTCCTCAGAATGGCAGCTGGGGCCAGCGCTTGTCCAGTAATCTGCATGGGCTTCTTCTTCTTCTCAGACTTGGAGATGCGAGAGAGATCTTCGGAATGCACACTTGGTGCAGGAGGATCAGTGGCCACAGGCTTCGGACGCAAAGCTCTTGGTGCAACAGAGGGCTTTGAAACCTTGGGTTTCTTTGGCTTTTGTGGCTTTGGTGGAGCAGGCGGTTCATCAGAATCAGCGTCGTCTGCAGAGTGCTCCACGGCTGCCCCCTGAACGGCAATATGCGTGATGAGACCCTCAAGGTTGTAGAAGGGCCTAATGATATTGGGTTCTACATCGCGTGTGCCATCAGCCCGAGGAGCAGAAGGACCGGGGTTGAAGTCTAAACCAAGTGATTTCTTGTTCTCTTTGGCCGATGCCTTTGCAGTCTGAAAGTTGCGCTTGAAAAGATTGTTGATGGGTCGGCATTGGCAGGCTGTGGTCCACGGACCATACAAGGGTAGAAACCCTGAGCAATAGCTTCAGCTCTGTTCTTGGTAGAAGATTTCGAAAGAGAATATCACCCCAAGGACACTTGATGGCATTCTTCTCAGCATACTCCTGGGTCATGAACCTGTATTTGAACCATTGCTCGGCCCAATATCTTCGAATCCAATGGATTCGAGTTTTACGCTGATTGTAATCCTCTTCTGGATCACTCTTGTACAGCTCATAGAGATTTGGTGGCAAATCCCTTGATGTGCCCCCACGGCGCTGCCTGCCGCCCTTCCTTGCAGACTTTTCTGTGGCCATGAAGTTCAGACTGAATGGCTTCAAAGCTGTCAAAGTCTTCTGTCTGCTGGTCAGACAAGAACTAGCTTCGGGAGAGTTAATATGATGCTCTAAGAATTCTGCAAATGAATGCAGACTATGAGAACCAAGGGATTCTCCCATGGACATGTACCTGTGACAACATTAGAGATGCGAGGGAAGGGGAAGAGGTCATATGCATTCTGAGAAGATTTTGAAGATAAACCAGTTTAGAAAACATTGACCTCATAGCGCGAAGACATTCACTTTATGTTGGGAGTTGGTTCTAGATTTGTACGAATCCAAGAATAGGTACAAGTGAGGAATCTAACTATGTGTGAAGCATAAGTGAATATACTAGGCATATTATGAGATGCAAAACAGGATAGATCTAACTATGTAGCCACAGAAACCGCTTTTGGTGAGGAAGAATGAATCTATCGGATCAAAAAGGCAGTAAAAGTGAGTTTTAATTACCATAGGAAGAACTGCTAGACGGAGTAGAGAGGAGGCCGAGCAGTTCGATCTTTCGTGCCCTAACTTGGCAACGGAAGACACCTACCGCGGCGGCGGAGAAGACGAAGTCTGCGGTCGGCGTGAGGACGGCGGCGGCGAGGTCGCGGCAGCTAAGCGCTTCATCGCCGACGTCGTCTAGAGCTAGCGGTGGCGCTAGGGTTTGTCGAGGTGAAGAGGTTGACGAAAGATTTTGACCGCGATGTGATGTGTATTTATAATGAGAGGGACAACACAGCGCAATTACGCAGGTGCCCCTGGCAGTTCACATATGAGGGACACGTGGAAAACATGCAACACATTGGAAGTTGTTCCATGTTCCCACGCACGCCTGGACTGTCGGGTGGTCGTTCTGGCTTCTCCGGGTTTCAGGCAATAAGGATTTGAGGATTTAAAACAGATTCTCCGTATCTTCTGCTGACAAGGACGCAGAGAAGGCATTTGACGGTTTCAATAGAATGCATATGATTTGGATAGATAGAATTTGAGGTAGAAGCATAGAGAGGTTAGGGTCCGATCACATTCACTTAGTTCAAAAGATTCAAACGAGAAGACATAGCTATAAGTGAATGCTGTAGATGACAGAACACAAGTATATGTATATATCTGAGTAAGGCCAAATCGATAAAGTGAAGATCAACATGAAGACAAATCAATGTTGAAGATAAATAAAATACGAAGACTTAGCAAATGTAACGCCAAGAGAAAAACACTCCAAACAAGAATTTGGTGGTGGCGTTACCCACCGTATAGGAAGTATTAGACCCAGACACGGCGCACAATTATTGTGGCGCTCCGAAGTCAAATTCCGCATTAATGTATTCACACTTAGAGTGTAAGTCTTCATTGATTGAAGATATACATTACTTCGTGTGTTGCACGTCTATGTCATCAACATGCATAAGTGTTAGGATGTGTGCCTAATCACAGGACATTCGAGGATTCCAAGATATTTAGCTCACACCGCAACTTGCAAAACCTTTTCTCATCCAAGGGCTTTGTGAAGATATCTACCAATTGCTCTTCAGTGTTGACGTGAATGATATCAATATCTTCCTTCATGACATGATCTCTGAGAAAGTGATGAGAATCTCAATGTGCTTTGTCTTCGAGTGCTGAACCTGGTTGTTGGCAATCTTGATGGCGCTTTCATTGTCGCAGTAGAGTGGCACTTGCTTCAGATGGATGCCATAGTCCTTGAGTGTTTGCTTCATCCATAGAAGCTGAGCGCAGCAAGATCCAGCAGCAATGTATTCAGATTCAGAAGTGGAGAGAGATACACAGTTGTGCTTCTTTGAAGACCAACAGACAAGTGATCGTCCCATAAAGTGACATGTGCCTGATGTAGACTTGCGATCCACCTTGTCACCAGCATAATCAGCATCCGAGAATCCAACTAGATCAAACTCCGAGCCCTTTGGATACCATAATCCTAGTGTTGGGGTGTAAGCCAAATATCGAAGAATTCGCTTCACAGCTAAGTGATGTGATTCCTTTGGTGCCACTTGGAATCGGGCACACATGCAAACACTAAGCATTATATCTGGCCTAGATGCACATAAATAAAGTAAAGAACAATCATGGAGCGGTATACCTTTTGATCGAACTCTTTACCATTGGCGTCAAGACCCAGATGACTTTTGGTTGGCATTGGCATCGTGTAACCTTTGCAGTCTTGCATTCCAAACTTCTTCAGGCAGTCTTTGATGTATTTCTCTTGAGATATGAAGATGTCGTTGCTTTGTTGGCGAATTTGAAGACCAAGGAAGAACTTCAGCTCACCCATCATGGACATTTGATATTGCTCTTGCATCATGTGTCCGAACTCATCACTGTATTTCTGGTTAGTGCAGCCGAAGATAATGTCATCCACATATATTTGGAAAACAAACAGTTCACCATCATATGTCTTTGTGAAGAGTGTGGGATCCAGGGAACCAGGTTTGAAGCCTTTGCTCTTCATGAAGTCTTTGAGTGTGTCATACCAAGCGCGAGGGGCTTGTTTGAGGCCATACAGTGCCTTGTTAAGCTTGTATACCATATCAGGATGTTTTGGATCTTCAAAGCCAGGTGGTTGTGCAACATACACTTCTTCTTCAATCATGCCATTGAGAAAAGCACTTTTCACATCCATTTGATACAGAAGGATGTTGTGATGATTTGCGTAGGCTAGCAGTATGTGAATAGCTTCAAGCCTAGCCACAGGAGCAAATGTTTCATCGAAGTCAATCCCTTCAACTTGAGTGTAGTCTTGAGCAACGAGACGAGCCTTGTTTCTGACAACTTGGCCATGCTCATCTTTCTTGTTGCGATATATCCATTTGGTGCCAATGATATTGTGCTTACGAGGATCAGGACACTTGACCAATTCCCATACATTGTTCAGCTTGAATTGTTGGAGCTCTTCATGCATAGCTTGAATCCATTCAGGTTCCATGAAGGCTTCAGCAACTTTCTTGGGTTCTGATATTGAGACAAACGCAAAGTGCCCACAGAAATTTGTTAGCTGTGTTGCTCTTGAACGAGTGAGTAGACTAGGTGCATTGATGCTATCAATTATCTTCTCAATCTGTACTTCATTTGCAACACGAGGATGAACTGGACGAAGATTTTTCTCTTGCTGATCATTGTCATCATTTGGAGGATTGTCTTCAGGCTGAGCATTGTCTTCAGGTTGATTAGGTACAGAAATGATAAGTTCCTCTTCAGCCTGAGCCTCAGAAGGTATGATCTGTCCAGTTCCCATGAGCTTGATGGATTCACTAGGTGGAACTTCATCTAGCACATTTGGCAGGTGCTCTCTTTGCGAGCCGTTAGTCTCATCGAACCGCACATCCATAGTTTCAACCACTTTATAGTGAAAGAGGTTGAAGACTCTGTAGGAGTGCGAATCCTCTGAAGGAACTGACATTTGGCTTCTTACCAGTAAGGAGTTCATAGGATGTCTTCTTCAGAAGCTTGTGAAGATAAACACGGTTGATGACATGGCATGCAGTATCAATGGCTTCGGGCCAGAACTTTATTGGAGTCTTATATTCATCAAGCATTGTCCGAGCCATCTCAATGAGTGTTCTGTTCTTGCGCTCCACGATGCCATTTTGCTGAGGTGTGTATAGAGCGGAGAACTCATATGTCATGTCCAATGTATCCAGGTAAAGGTCTCGAGGCCAGTGTTCTTGAACTCTGTGCCGTTATCACTTCTGATATGCTTGATTTTGACTCCATAGTTATTCATGGCACGGTTGGCGAAGCGTCTGAAGACATTCTGCACTTCAGTCTTGTAGAGGATTATGTGCACCCATGTATATCTTGAATAATAATCAACAATGACGAAGCCATAGAGACAAGCAGTAGTAGTGAGAGTGGAGTAGTGAGTAGGGACAAATAGGTCCATGTGCAGCAGCTCGAAGGGTTGAGATGTCGTCATGATTGTCTTTGAGGGATGCTTGGACCTCGTCATCTTTCCAGCTTCGCAGGCACCGCATAAGTGATCCTTCTTGAACTTGACGCCCTCGATGCCTATGATGTGCTTCTTCTTTGCGAGAGTATGCAAGTTCCTCAGGCCAGCATGCCCTAGCCTCCGATGCCAGAGCCAGCACTCTGAAGCTTTTGCTAGAAGACATATGGCAAGCTGTGGTCCTGCTGAGAAATCTACCATGTACAAATCATCTTTCCGATACCCTTCAAAGACTAGAGACTTATCAGATTCCATTAAAACAAGGCAACGATATTTTCCAAATATCACAATCATGTTCAAATCGCAAAGCATTGAGACAGACATTAAGTTGAAACCAAGGGATTCAACAAGCATCACTTTATCCATGTGCTGATCCTTTGAGATTGCAACTCTACCTAGACTCAATACCTTGCTTTTACCAGTGTCAGCAAATGTGATATGACTCTTGTCAGATGGACGTAAGGTTGAGTCCATGAGAAGACTTCGATCACCAGTCATATGATTAGTGCATCCGCTGTCCATAATCCATTCTGAAGCATGAGGTGTCATACCCTACAGTATAGTTAGGGGGATAGGCTTCACCAAGAGTATTGTGAAGCATAAACATTTGACGCACAAGAGGATTATCAAAGCTCATATCAAGGTTAGGACTGATAGGATGATTGGCAAGCGATTCAGGAACAAAATACATAGTAAGACCATTTGGGCATTTTATCTTGCGCCCTACAAGATGTTTTAGGTCCCCAGCAAAAGCATCGGACGCCTTTGATTTCCGGCTGGAGACCTTTCCCTGCAAAAGAAAGTTAATTTTTATTAACCACCCACATTTTCAGGGGTGGCTTAGAAGCAATGAGTCTAAGTGCAGCATCTGAGAACTTCGGCTTTGGAGCCCTAGCAAATAGCCTTGCAGGAGGTGAATAGTACTCATATGAATAAGCAGAATAGTTCTTAGTCTTATGAACATAGCGGTTTGATGACACAAGCTTATATTCATAAGTTTGAGTATGATTTTCCTGCAAAACATTGGCGTTAGGGTGACTCAGGCGAGTCCTGTGTCTGTATGAAACCTTTGGGCCATATGAAGCCTTTGGTCTGGGGTTTGTCTTCTTCCCTTGTGGTGTCATGACGACATTCACACGAAGATTCTCAAGACACTTTTTGGGCACCCAGATCTTCTTCATAGGTGGTCCATTCCTGCAGTTAGTACCAATATACCTGGCAAACACTTCACCATTCTAATTCTTAAACAGTTTATAGTTTGCATCAAAGGATTCATCAATGATAATTGGGTTAGCACAAGTGAAGCCAGATAAGGTGGATGGATCCACTGAAGGTCCCTTTGCAGCAACCCATGTGGTTTTGGGGTACTGCTCAGGCTTCCAGTAAGAACCATCAACATTCATTTTCCTCTCGAACCCAACACCCTCTTTCCTAGGGTTTCGGTTCAGAATCTGCTTTTTGAGGACATCACACAGTGTATGATGCCCTTTGAGACTTTTGTACATCCCTGTCTGAAGCAATGTCTTCAACCTAGCATTTTCATCAGCAATAGTAGTGGCATCCTCATCAGAGGGGTTAGTTACCACATCAACAGTTGAAGATATTGCAACAGTGGCAGCAATAGAACATTCAGCAACATAAGTACCGTTATCACGCTCAAGGCATTTTAGACATGGTGGTTCAAATCCTTCCTGAGCGGGACCGATCTGTTGAGCGCGAAGTGACTCATTCTCTTTTTGAAGATCTTCATGAGTCGCTCTCAATTTCTCAAGTTCTTGCTTGCTTTGAAGATAATCGTAGGAAAGCTTTTCATGAGTTGTTGAGAGTGTTTCATGATGACTTTCAGTTCCTCGTACTTAACATGAATATTTTTTATGTCTTCAATTAAGGACTGAGATCGGGTCATTTCCGCGTCCAACAGGTCATCGCTTTTGTCTAACAGTTTTTGAATATGTTCCATAGCTTTCTGTTGTTCAGTTGCAATTTTAGCAAGTGTTTTGTAGCTGGGTTTGGATTCACAATCAGAGTCATCTTCACTGGATGTTTGAATGTAAGCATCGCGTGAGTTTACCTTGGCACCACGTGCCATGAAGCAGTAGGTGGGAGCGGAGTCATCCTTGTCATTAGCATCAGCGTTGGTGATGGAGCCATTATCTTCAGTGTTCAAGATGGACTTGGCAACGTAGGTTGTAGCTAGAGCCAAACTTGCAACGCCAGAGTCGGACTCCTCCTAAGACTCCACCTCTGCCTCCTCAGAAGCAGACTCCTCCTCTGAATCCATCTCCTTGCCAACAAACGCACGAGCCTTGCCAGATGAGCTCTTCTTGTGTGATGAAGACTTTGATGAAGACTTGGAAGAAGTCTTTGAGGATTTCTTCTTCTTCTTGTCATCAGAATCATATTCCTTGCTCTACTTCTTCTTCTTGTTTTCATTGTCCCACTGCAGACACTCAGAGATGTAGTGACCAGGTTTCTTGCACTTGTGGCATGTTCTCTTCTTGTGGTCATGAGTAGAAGCTTCATCATTTCTTGAGCTGGATCGTGAAGACTTTCTGAAGCCTTTCTTCTTTGTGAATTTCTGGAACTTCTTCACAAGCATAGCAACACTAGTAGAAAAAGGGTCAAATGTCAAGCACATTAGTGCCGGTTTGCTTTTGAGCCGGCACTAATGTGTGCATTAGTGTCGGTTCCAACGGCTAGCCAGTCGCTTTCATTAGTACCGGTTCGTGGCCGACCTTTAGCACCGGTTCATGCCACAGACCGGTACTAAAGTGAGTGGTGGCAGGGTGTTGTCAGTCCGAGGCCCCTCCAGCACCTTTCGTACCGGTTCATGGCAGGAACCGGTGCTAAAGGTCGTCCTACATAAGCCCTTCGTCCACCCGAGCTCACTCTGTTCTTCCCCTTTCCCCTCTCCTCTCTGTTCTTCCCCTCTTCCTCTCGAGCTCATCACACATTTTGCCCAAAATTTGTCAAGATTTGAAGGCCCCCATCCATTCAAATGATCACAAAGGTTAGCAACTTTGTCCTTTCATCTCTCATTGCTAGATTAGCTCTTGCAATGCTTTGTATAGTGATTAATTTATGAGTTTAGTCATTTGGTAGAAAATATATGTGCTAGTATTTGATTTATATGCAATTTGTGGTCAAAACTAACACTTAGTTTGCATATGTAGGTGTGGTTTACTTAGTGCCTTCTAAATCTCCGTCGTAACCACAGTCGATCGCCCGCACCGTTCCGTCGCCGGCACCACCTTGTGGTGAGCCTCTTGTTCATGAATGTTTTACATTACCAAATTGATGTTTGTGTGATTTGGATATATAGTTACTCGTATAATTATCTTACCCGTACGTTGTTTGTTATACATAGTGCCATGGTTTTGATATCCGTCCCCGTCGGCCCTCGTCCTTGTTATGATTCGGATGTGGTATATTCTCTTTTAAAACTAGTTGTTGCATTTCGTGTTTATGACAAATTATGCCCATCAAGTTGACATAGATATTTTTGTCTAGGAGGTTTGTGAACCGGAAATTCCAACCGACCCTATTGTCGAGAGGTTAAATTTAGTTGAAAGAGAAAACGAGTATTTGAAAGAAAAATTGAAAAGAATTGAGGGGGAGAAGATGGAATTGGAGTTGCATGTTGCCGATGTCGTCGATGATCACAAGATCAAGATGGAGAAAATGCGCTTGAAGATTAGAAAGATTAGAAAATATGCCATTGATAGTGAGGCTTGGTATCATTATGCTGTTGGATCAATTGTTACCTTAGTTGCGATCTTGATCGCATTTGTTGTTGCATTTAAATTCTTTAGTTAGAGAGTTATTTGTTTGTTGCATTTAAGTCTTGTATGAACTTTATGTATGAACTTGTATTAATTTGGTCTATTCGGTGTTGTGTAATGAAGATGAGCCGACAATGGATGTACGATGACCGATGCTCTCCCGAGTTCATTAATGGCGTGCAAACTTTTCTGCTTGCGGCTGAGGCAAACAAGCGGGCGGATGGTTTTATGCCTTGTCCATGTTTAGTCTGTAAGAATGATCACAATTACTCTACGTCAAGAACCATTCACGTCCACCTGTTTAAGTCCGGTTTCATGCCCCACTATAATGTTTGGACCAAGCACGGAGAAAGAGGGGTTATGATGGAAGACAATGAAGAAGAAGAGGACGACGACAGCTATCCTGGCCATGGGTTCCCTGAATACGATGATACAACAATGGGGGAAGAAGCTGAGCCGGCAATGCGGGAAGAAGCTGAAGAAGAGGCATCAGATGAGCCCGCTGATGATCTAGGTCGGGCCATTGCCGATGCAAAGAGAAACTGCGCAAGTGATTTGGAGAAGAAGAAGTTGCAGCGCATGTTAGAGGATCACAAGAAATTGTTGTACCCGAATTGCGAAGCTGACAAGAAAAAGTTGGGCACCACACTGGAATTGCTGCAATGGAAGGCAGAGAATGGTGTATCTGACAAGGGATTTGGAAAGTTGCTGGTAATGATAAAGAATATGCTTCCAAAGGACAACGAATTGCCCGAGAGTACGTACGAAGCAAAGAAGGCTGTCTGCCCTCTAGGGTTAGAGGTGCAGAAGATACATGCATGCCCTAATGACTGCATCCTCTACCGCGGTGAGTACGAGGATTTGAACGCTTGCCCGGTATGCGGTGCATTGCGCTATAAGATCAGGCGCGATGACCCTGGTGATGTCGAGGGCGAGCGCCCCAGGAAGAAGATTCCTGCCAAGGTGATGTGGTATGCTCCTATAATACCACGGTTGAAACGTTTGTTCCAAAACAAAGAGCATGCCAAGGCGATGCGATGGCACAGAGAAGACCGTAAGAAAGACGGAAAGTTGAGAGTACCCGCTGACGGGTCGCAGTGGAGAAAAATTGAGAGAAAGTACGGGAAGGAGTTTGCAGATGACGCAAGGAACGTATGGTTTGGTCTAAGCGCAGATGGCATTAATCCTTTTGGGGAGCAGAGCAGCAACCATAGCACCTGGCCTGTGACTCTATGTTTGTATAACCTTCCTCCTTGGTTGTGCATGAAGCGGAAGTTCATTATGATGCCAGTGCTCATCCAAGGCCCTAAGCAACCCGGCAACGACATTGATGTGTACCTAAGGCCATTAGTTGAAGAACTCTTACAGCTGTGGAATGGAACAGGTGTACGTGCGTGGGATGAGCACATGGGGGAAGAATTTGACCTAAAGGCCTTGCTGTTCGTGACCATCAATGATTGGCCTGCTCTCAGTAACCTTTCAGGACAGACAAACAAGGGATACCGCGCATGCACGCACTGTTTGGATGATACCGACAGTATATATTTGGACAATTGTAGGAAGAATGTGTACCTGGGACATCGTCGATTTCTTCCGAGCAGGCATCCCGTAAGAAAGAAAGGCAAGCATTTCAAAGGTGAGGCGGATCACCGGACGAAGCCTCGCCACCGTACTGGTGCTGATGTACATGATATGGTCAAGGATTTGAAGGTAGTCTTTGGAAAGGGTCCTGGCGGACAACCTGTTCCGAATGACGCTGACGGACGCGCACCCATGTGGAAGAAGAAATCTATATTTTGGGACCTGCCCTATTGGAAAGATCTAGAGGTCCGCTCTGCAATCGACGTGATGCACGTGACGAAGAATCTTTGCGTGACCCTGCTTGGCTTCTTGGGCGTGTATGGGAAGACAAAAGATACACCTGAGGCACGGGAGGACCAGCAACGTATGCATGGAAAAGACGGCATACATCAGGGTCATGCCAGCTACGCTCTTACCAAAGAAGAGAAGGAAATCTTCTTTGAATGCCTGCTCAGTATTAAGGTACCGTCTGGCTTCTCGTCGAATATAAAGGGAATAATAAACATGGCAGAGAAAAAGTTCCAGAACCTAAAGTCTCATGACTGCCACGTGATTATGACGCAACTGCTTCCGGTTGCATTGAGGGGGCTTCTACCGGATAACGTTCGATTAGCCATTGTGAAGCTATGTGCATTCCTCAATGCAATCTCTCAGAAGGTAATCGATCCAGAAATCATACCAAGGTTAGAGAATGATTTGGTGCAATGTCTTGTCAGTTTCGAGTTGGTGTTCCCACCATCCTTCTTCAACATCATGACGCACGTCCTAGTTCACCTATGCGAAGAGATTAACGTTTTGGGTCCTGTATTTCTACACAATATGTTCCCCTTTGAGAGGTTCATGGGAGTCTTAAAGAAATATGTTCATAACCGTGCTAGGCCAGAAGGAAGCATCTCCAAGGGCCATGAAAATGAGGAGGTCATTGAGTTTTGTATTGACTTTATTCCTGACCTTAAGCCGATTGGTGTTCCTGAATCGCGGCATAAGGGCAGACTGGATGGAAAAGGCACGCTAGGAGGGAATCAAAAAATATGTATGGACGGACATTCTCTCACTGAAGCACACTACACAGTTATACAGAATTCCGCCTTGGTGGCTCCGTATATGGACGAACACAAGAATTTTCTACGCTCCAAACACCCGGAGCGGTCTGATGACTGGATTACACGTGAACAAACCAGGAGTTTCGCCGGCTGGTTGCAGACACGTACCATGCATGACGCCTCTATTGAAGATGACCTGTACTCGCTGTCCCAGTTACCATCTTCGAATATAATGACTTTCAAAGGGTACGAGATAAATGGTAATACATTTTACACGATCGCCCAAGATAAGAAGAGCACCAACCAAAACAGTGGTGTCCGCTTTGATGCAACAACCAAGACGGGAAAGGAAACATATTATGGTTACATAGAGGAGATATGGGAACTTGACTATGGACGTGGTTTGAAGGTCCCTTTGTTTCGGTGCAAATGGGTCAATATGACACGATATGGGGTAACGGAAGACCCGCAGTATGGAATGACAACAGTGGATCTCAACAATCTTGCGTATGCAGACGAACCATTCGTCCTAGCTAATGATGTGGCACAGGTTTTCTATGTGAAGGATATGTCTACCAAGCCGAGAAAAAGAAAAGATAAGGAAGCGAATGCATCATACGATGAGCCAAAGCGCCACATAGTTCTTTCTGGGAAGAGAAACATCGTGGGAGTGGATGACAAGACAGACATGTCAGAAGATTATGAAAAGTTTGATGAAATTGCTCCATTCACAGTGAATATTGACCCGAGCATCCAGTTAAATGATGAAGATTTTCCATGGCTACGGCGCAAAGGGACACACGCGAAGAAAAAGTTTCACACCCAAAGATCTGGGAAGTGATCGGCTTCACTATCATCACTTTCTTCTGTGTTTCACACCCAGGAGGGAATCTCTGTAATAGTTAGGGTAGTTATGTGTTTTGGCATTTGAAACGCGAAGAAATTTTATGTGCAAACAAATTCTTTCATGCATTTACTGATTTTTTCAGCTAAATGACCCTGAAATTGAAAAGCATTTCAAATGAACTCAGAAAAGGTTGAAAGTTGGCATGGTATCATAATTTCACCCACATAGCATGTGCAAAAAAGTAGAGAGGGTTACCGCAAAAACTGGATGCACTTCGTGTACAAAATGGACAATCTCTTTCGAAGTATCAGGGTTTCGGACGAAAACTCATCCGTTACAAAGGCATTTCATTTTTTAAATAACCTAAGCATTACCAAATTGAATATAATGATAAAACACACTAATATTAAACATAAGATAAAAGAATCACTGAAAAATCTATTTTCAAAGTTAAGTTATTCACAAACTAGTGATTCACACAAATTTCAAATAATTCAAAATGTAAACTATTCAAATTTGTAAACTACCGGCACTAATAGAAAGTTTGTACTTTTTTGTACCTAAAGCAAAAATATTCACAAAGAAACTCTAAATACAGCAAAAAACAACTCAAAAATAAATAAACAAAAATAAATAAAGCAAAAAAATAAGAAAATAAAAAAGCCCGCCTACTGCGCCACAGCGGCCTGCATACGACTAGAAACCCAACCTGTTGTTGGGCCAGGATGCAGGCCCGCAAAGGCCCAGTAGGCCCACAGGGCAGCACAGAACATTTAGGCCCAGTAGGCCTGCTTTGGAGAGGAGCTCGAGAGAGCTACCGCACTGGGGCTTATAAACCAGTGCGGGCGCCCCTCGGCTAGCGAGGTGGGACTAAACTTGCCGCACCGCACCTGCGCCAGCGCACCCCCTTTAGTACCGGGTGGTGGCTCCAACCGGTACTAAAGGGGGGCCTTTAGTACCGGTTGCAGCCACCACCCGGTACTAAAGGGGTGCGCTTCCCGCCGCTTGGCCTGGCCAAAATCGACCTTTAGTACCGGTTGGTGGCTCCAACCGGTACTAAAGGCCCCTCCTATATAAACAACACTTACGAAAATTTCGTCAGTTTCCTCCCACTTCTCTCTGCTTCATCGCCGCCGCCCCGTCCCGCGCCGTCGCCGCCGCCGTCGCGCCGTCCCCGTCGACTCCGCGCCGCCCCCGTCCTCGTCGCGCCGTCCGCGTCGCCGGCCCGTCCCCATCCCCGCACCGGCCCGCGTCCCTGTCCCCGCACCGGCCCGCGTCGCCGTCGCCGTTGCCTCGACCTCGCCCGCGCTGTGAGCCTCTGTCCCCCCTCTCCTCTCCCTCCAATCGAAGCCGCCGCGCGCGCCGCCGGCGCCGTCGCCTTGGCTCGCCGTCGCCGTCGCCTGCACACACAACACATACACACACACACCATACACACACACATACACAATTTTTGTTCTGTTTTTAGTTTTTAGTTTTTCTGTTTTTAGTTTTTAGTTTTTCTGTTATTAGTTATTAGTTTTAGTTTTTCAGTTTTTTCTGTATTAATGTTATGGAAATGTTAGTTATATAGAAATGTTAGTTATATATAGAAATGTTAGTTTTTTCTGTATTAATGTTATAGAAATGTTTGTTATATAGAAATGTTAAAGAAAAATTAGTTATACAATTTTAGTTATAGAAATGTTAGAAATGTTAGTTTTAGATATGGTCGATGTTTTTTTAGTTTATTATATTTTTAGTTATAAAATTTAGAATTTGCATATAAGAAATCACAATCCAATCATTTAAAAAATGTTACTTTACTTTTGCGGCATATAGTATTTGTTGTCGACGATGCCCGGCCCGCATCCTCGCCGTCGACCCGTTCGCGACGACGTCCTGCTTCAGAGGACCCATGTCCGGGATTGGGCTCCGCCGGGCTGGCACTGGGAGGTGCTACCTGGAGGGGCGCGACGCTTGGTGAGGAACCCGGCCTCGGGTCCCGTCGTCGACCCTGATCTCCTTTGGTGGCGTTCGCGTGGGCCACATTCGGTGCAGAGGGAGCCGGCCCCGCCGGAGGTGGTGCGTCGTCGTGTCAGGGAGGAGGACGAGCACGTCCATCGCTACATGGCTGCTATGGACGTCAGGTTCTCCAATACCTGGCAGGTTCTTTGGGCAGATGACCGGAGATATGATCCTGTGATGGTTCCTTGTCTTTGGGTGTCCACCGCCCGCGCCCCAGGAACCGCGAGTGGCCTAGATTCTTCTATAGTATTCGATCTTTATTAGCTACCTAGCCAGTGATGTATTCGAGATTATATATTATTCGAGACGATGTATTCGAGATTATATATTATTCGAGACGATGTATTCGAGATTATATATTATTCGAGACGATGTATTCGAGATTATATATTATTCGAGACGATGCATATTATGTACTATATGATTCAGTTTTTCCTTATTGATTGCATCCATGCATTGTAATTTGAATACTAAATTGTTTTATATTTCTTCGGTATTAGTTAAATAAAAGCTATGGCGGACAATACCGGCAGAGAGGGAGAAGAGGCCCTGTTCGAGATCATACGCAGCCCTAGCAGGCCAGATGATCTGAATGAAGCAAATGACGGCTCCCAATATCTGAACAATACCGGGGAGGGTGATGATAAGATATTCGATCTCGACGACCGAGCTGATGAAGTCATGAACTATGATTATGATTATGATGACGCAGACAATGATTATGATGACGAATACAATGTTGATCTTGAAATAACAAAGACTACCGGCGAGGTATATTTATATAAGCAGGCATCTAGTGATCATCACATGTTTTTTTATTTGAAGATATATTAACGAATCGATCTTTCTTCTTTCAGCCCTCCGGATCGAGCAAATCTGCTTCTACAGACAGCAGGACAAAGCGCGGCCCGGGCAAAAAGTTGAAGGAGGGTGTAAAGTACAACATCGATTCCATCAAAGCTAGTGGCGAACCCCTCACGCCTAAGAACATTGCGAACAAGTTCGTTCGTCAGTGCGGAGTTCTTGTGAAGGACCAACTCCCGATCTCCATTCAAGAATGGAAAGAGCCAAAAACTAAACGCCCAGATGTTACTTGGGTCGACGACAGAGCAAAACAAAAGCTTTGGGAATCTCTGATGGAACATTTCACCCTACCAGATTATTTCACTGATGCAGATGTGCAGAAAGTCAAGGACGCTGCTCTTAAGAAGATGGCAATTGCATTCAACACCCACAAGAAAACTGTATGGGCCAACTACCTCGCTGCAGAAAGGAAGACTCCAGAATTCAAGGGAACACTGGAGAAGCAAAGAGAACACTGGCCCGCTTTCGTGAAATTCAAGGAATCAGAATTATCTAAGGAACGGTCGAGAAAAAACAAGGCCAATGCCGCAAAAAAGACGCAGTTCCATAGGCTGGGTCCAGGTGGCTACGCGGTGGCAATGCCTAAGTGGGATAAGTCTGAGCAAGAGATGGAGGATGCAGGGGTCACTCCGGTTACTAGGAGCTGGCCCCCCAGGTGCAGAACTTGGTTCTATGCGCATGGGGGGCGTTGGACCCGAAGACAGGCCTGGTTTCGAAGAAGGCAAGTCTAAAAGGAGCAGAACAAAAGTTACTTGACGCAATAGAAGATGCTCGAAAGGGGGTGTTCACGCCCAACAGAGAGAACGACGAGCTTACGCGCGCCCTGGGAAATCCTGAACACCCGGGAAGAACACGAGGCAAGGGCGTTATTCCCTGGTATGAGGGCTTTTCGGAATGGAACGACGACTACAGGACCCGTGCAAGAAAGAAGATGGAGGAGGAGAAGAAGAGGAAGCTGGAGGAGGAGCAGAGGAAGCAGGACGCGGAACGCCTTCAAGGCCTAGAAGCAAGGCACGCGGACTTGGCACTCAAATTCCAGCAGCAGCAGATCGACTCACTTAGCCAGGAAAGGGGGTCTCAGCAGCGGCAGCAGCAAGCGGATGATCATCCAGCATTGGATAGCACCGTCCCATCCATGCCGAGAAGCAGCGCTGGTTCCGCCCCGGGCGACGCACTGCTGGATACATACCCTGTGGATGACATCATAGAGAACACTAACTGTGAGCTACACTTCAAAATGAAGAACATATCCATGAAGGTGGCGGACGCCGTTGCTTTTACAATTACCCCCGAAGCAACCTTCCATTGCGCCCCGATTCCAGAGGGCTATGCTCGTGTCTTGGTTGATGAGGTGGTGGACCCATATTCGGGGCTAGATCTTGACATTCCTGGAGGTGACGACGAGCACACACTAGGAGAGGCCATACATCGTATCATCCTATGGAGAAAGGATTGCATCATCTTTCGAAGTCCACCGACACCGCGTCTGCCGACTCCTCCTCGAAGTCCGCCACCGTGTCAGCAGACTCCCGCTCCTCCAAGTCCACGAACGCGTGAGCAGACTCCTGCTTCAAGTCCGGCACAGCGTCAGGCCACTCCTCCTGTTTCAAGTCTGACACCGTGTCAGGCCACACCTCCTGCTTCAAGTCCGGCACAGCGTCAGGCCACACCTCCTGCTTCAAGTCCGACACCGTGTCAGGCCACACCTCCTGCTTCAAGTCCGGCACAGCGTCAGGCCACTCCTCCTGCTCCAACTAAGCCACGTCAGCCGTCTCCGCCGCCTAAGCAATCGCAGAAGAGACACGCCGCAGCTATGGTGCGTAGCGGTACGAGTCGAGGTAGTACAGAAAGTACAGGCGGAGACAAGCGATATAAATATGGTCCAAGCAGCCTCGCTCCTCTTCCTCAGAGGCCTTACGACATGACCGAGGAGCAAAACGATGCAATAGTGCGGGCCGAAGTGGACGCTCATTTTCGACCGAAACCGGCAACGCCGCCGAGGGAGAAAGTGCCTGAGGAAAAGATTGACCACTTCATTCGTATGGCTAGACCACCAGCTCCCAAGCCTGTTGACTCAGACTATGAGCGCCAAATCAGGAAGGCACATCGAGCACGACTACAGAAAGAAGCGAGCTCGAGCTCGAGCCAACAAGCAGCTGTCAAAAAATGCGGGAAAACCGTTCCCCAGCTGGGAGAACAGGCGGCGCAATCGACCCCCCCCCGCTTGTTGTGCCAACAACACATGAGAGTACGCGCGCCCAATATTATTGTGGGCAAACCGTTTACGTTCCCGAGCTGGGCGATGTGGTAATAACCGAGGAGCATATAATGCAGGCTGAAATGCTCAAGATCACTGTTGGACAACTCCTCGAGATCGAGCCCATGTCTCCGCTTAGAGAGGAGGAAATAAAACGGAAATATGTCCGGGGCCAACCTTTGGTCGAGCCAGACGAGGTCAAGAACCTCCCAACGAGAATGTATGAATTGCATCAGTGGTACATGAACATTACCAAGATTTCCAATCGAGGGTCCCTCATGGTGAATGTCAAGGAGGAGCATTACTTCCATGAGAAAGCTGTGTCCGTTGAGTATTCAGAACTATTTCAGTTATTCAATCAAGATGCACTCGACAAATCTATCGTCAGTTGCTATTGTCTGTAAGTGATTTCTTTCTGTAATTTAAGTCTCAAGCTAGCTCTAGTGCTCATTGATTGATCATTAATTACCTGTAATTATATATCCTCACTATATATTCTTTTCTGTGGTATTATGCAGGATGAAGATGTATGAAATGAAAAAAGCTGGACGCTATGGCATTGGGTTCATTGACCCAAATACCGTTAATGAATACACATGGAAATTGGAATGGTGTAGACAAGATGTAGAGAAATGCATGCTAGAGTTCTTGAAGCGCCTCAATAGCAATGAAGATATACTACTTCCTTACAACTTCGAGTGAGTCACACTGTCTTGTACTACAAATTCTGTTTTTGCTTACTAGCTAGATGTTAATAAGTGTATAGGGTTTAGGGTTATAGTTGATTGGTGTTATGCACATGCCCGCTTAATTTATACATGCAAACGTATGCGCATGCAGCTTCCACTGGATCTTGTTAGACATTAAAGTTGACGAAGGAAAAGTTGAAGTACTGGACTCACTACTTAAAAAAGATAGTGACTACAGCATCGTGAAGGGGATAGTCGACAGGTTATTTCAATCATTATTAACTATATCTCGGCCTATTTAGTTCGTCATTTCCTGATATGAACTATTTTTAATAACCCCTTTATTAATTTTCTTTGCCGGCGGGCAGGGCTTGGGCAAAGTACATCAAGGTGACTCCAGGAAAATGGCGACAAAAGCTATGTTGGTATCGACCCAAGGTAAGTAATTAAGTAGTACTAGCTAGCTAGCTACCATCTCTTTAATTCTTGATTCAATACCATTAATTAATTAACATGCTTGATTAATAATTATCTGATTAAATTCTATTCTCGTAAAGGCCCTGAAGCAGGCGCCGGGGACTGAAGTGTGTGCATACTACGTTTGCGAGAACATTCGCATGATGGCGTCCGAAAGGAGCAGATCTGATAGACAGGACTGGGTACGTTTGCCAGAACACTATTCACAAATCTTACATGATTGTCGATATCTAGTCACACAACTAATACACATGCATATTGATCTCCTTCTTAACAGTTCAAAGAGGTGCGGGACCAGCTCCTATCAACAGAGCGCATACGAGCACTTCAAGAGGAAATAGCGGGATTTTTGCTCGACCAGGTCATAGATCCCAAAGGAGAATACTATTACCCGCTACCGCCCCCATGAACCACTTGTCATCGTGCTCCGAAGGCACCAAGGCAACATCTAGGAGAAATTGTATATATATACATGTGTATGTGTGAATAATTAATGATGGTTGTGAGACATTCGATTATATATATATATATATGATCGGTTCTACGAGAAAATCTATTTATATATATGCATAACGTGTGCAATATGTAGTATCGTAAAATACTAGCAAACAAAAAAGAATTAAATGGAAAACACAAAATTAATGGAAAAATAACAATTAAAACCAAACCCCCCCCCCAAACATTTAGTACCGGTTGGTGCTACCAACCGGTACTAATGGTCTACCAGCACCCGAGCCTGGCTCGTGCCACGTGGTGGCACTTTAGCGCCGGTTCGTGCCGAACCGGTAGTAAAGGGGGGGGGCCTTTAGTCTCCACTCTTTAGTGCCGGTTGCAGAACCGGCACTAAAGGCCCTTACGAACCGGCGCTAAAGCCCGGTTCTGCACTAGTGCAAGCTCCTTTCCAATGTCTTCAGGATCACCAGAACTGCAGTCAGATTCTTCTTCAGATGAGGAAGCAGCTTGTGCCTTCAAAGCGCGAATTCGGCCATAGTTGGGACCATAGATATCTCTTTTCTCAGATAGCTGAAACTCACGTATGTTGAGCCTCTCAAGTATGTCAGATGGATCGAGTGTCTTGAAGTCAGGGCGTTCTTGAATCATCAGGGCTAGGGTGTCAAACGAGCTTTCAAGTGATCTCAGGAGTGTCTTGACGATTTCATGCTTGGTGATCTCAGTGGCGCCGAGAGCATGAAGCTCATTTGTGATGTCAGTGAGGCAATCAAACGTGAGCTGGACATTCTCATTGTCGTTTCTCTTGAAGCGGTTGTAGAGGTTGCGAAGAACACTGATCCTTTGATATCTCTGGGTTGAGACGCATTCATTGACCTTGGAGAGCCAGTCCCAGACTAGCTTCGATGTTTCCAGAGCACTCACATGGCCATACTATCCTTTGGTCAGATGACCACAGATGATGTTCTTGTCAGTAGAATCCAGTTGAATGAACTTCCTGACATCAGCAGGGGTGACACCTTCACCAGTCTTGGGAACGCCGTTCTTGACGACATACCATAGATCGACATCAATGGCTTCAAGATGCATGCGCATCTTATTCTTCCAGTAGGGGTAACCAGTGCCATCGAACACAGGGCTGATACGTCTCCAACGTATCTATAATTTTTGATTGTTCCACGCTATATTATATTCTGTTTTGCACATTAATGGGCCTTATTATACACTTTTATATTATTTTTGGGACTAACCTATTAACTGGAGGCCCAGCCGAGAATTGCTGTTTTTTGCCTATTTCAGAGTTTCGCAGAAAAAGAATATCAAAAGGAGTCCAAATGGAATGAAACCTTCGGGAACGTGATTTTCGGAACGAACATGATCCAGAGGATTTGGACCCTACGTCAAGACATCAACCAGGAGGGCACGAGGTAGGGGGGCGCGCCTACCCCCCTGGGCGCGCCCTCCACCCTCATGGGACCCACGTCGCTCCACCGACGTACTTCTTCCTCCTATATATACCTACGTACCCCCAAACTACCAGATACGGAGCCAAAAACCTAATTCCACCGCCGCAACCTTCTGTACCCGTGAGATCCCATCTTGGGGCCTTTTCCGGAGCTCCGCCGGAGGGGGCATCGATCACGGAGGGCTTCTACATCAACACCATAGCCTCTCCGATGATGTGTGAGTAGTTTACTTCAGACCTTCGGGTCCATAGTTATTAGCTAGATGGCTTCTTCTCTCTTTTTGGATCTCAATAAATTGTTCTCCCCCTCTCTTGTGGAGATCTATTCGATGTAATCTTCTTTAGCGGTGTGCTTGTTGAGATCGATGAATTGTGGGTTTATGATCAAGTTTATGCATGAACAATATTTGAATCTCCTCTGAATTCTTTTATGTATGATTGGTTATCTTTGCAAGTCTCTTCGAATTATTAGTTTGGTTTGGCCTACTAGATTGATCTGTCTTGCAATGGGAGAAGTGCTTAGCTTTGGGTTCAATCTTGCGGTGTCCTTTCCCAGTGACAGTAGGGGCAGCAAGGCACGTATTGTATTGTTGCCATCGAGGATAACAAGATGGGGTTTATATCATATTGCATGAGTTTATCCCTCTACATCATGTCATCTTGCTTAAAGCGTTACTATGTTCTTATGAACTTAATACTCTAGATGCATGCTGGATAGCGGTCGATGTGTGGAGTAATAGTAGTAGATGCAGGCAGGAGTCGGTCTACTTGTCTCGGACGTGATGTCTATATACATGATCACACCTAGATATTCTCATAACTATGCTCAATTTTGTCAATTGCTCAACAGTAATTTGTTCACCCACCGTAATACTTATACTCTCGAGAGAAGCCTCTAGTGAAACCTATGGCCCCGGGGTCTATTTTCCATCATATTTAATCTCCCCACAACATGCTATTTCTGGCGCCGTTTTTATTTTGCTTTCTTTAATTTGCATCTTTATCATAAAAATATCAAAAATATTATCTTATCATATCTATCAGATCTCACTCTCGTAAGTGACCGTGAAGGGATTGACAACCCCTTTATTGCGTTGGTTGCGAGGATTTATTTGTTTGTGTAGGTGCGAGGGACTCGTGCGTGGCCTCCTACTGGATGGATACCTTGGTTCTCAAAAACTGAGGGAAATACTTACGCTACTTTGCTGCATCACCCTTTCCTCTTCAAGGGAAAACAAACGCAGTGCTCAAGTGGTAGCAAGAAGGATTTCTGGCGCCGTTGCCGGGGAGATTCGCGCCAAGTCAAGTCAAGTCACGTCAAGACATGCCAAGTACCCATCACAAACTCTTATCCCTTGCTTTACATTATTTGCCATTTGCCTCTCGTTTTCCTCTCCCCCACTTCTCCCTTGCCGTTTTATTTGCCCCTCTTCCGTTCGTCCTTCTGTTTGCTCGTGTTACCATGTGCCTTCTTTTTGCTTGCATCTTCGCTTGCTAAAAAGTTATGGATCCTCATCCACTTGCTAATCTCTTTAAGAGATCCAATTATGATAAACCTATTTCTAGTGAGTTTTGTGCACTAGATTATCTTTATGAGGTTTTGCTTGAAATTCGTGAATCTGAAAATTGTGATGAAGTGTTGAAAGAAGAAACTTATGAAGTGATTCACGATAGATCTTTGAATAAAAAGCATGATTGCAATGATGTTATTATAAATTCTATTAATGTCAATTGTGCTAATAATATGCAAAACCCTAAGCTTGGGGATGCTAGTTTTGCTATGTGTACTACTTGTTGCAATGATCATGATTGGGCTGATTCTTCTTATGATCTTGAAAATTTATTTAAGCCCCATGATGAATATGAGATTGATAATAGTGTTTGCAATAATATTGAAAGTGGGTTTGGAAGAGTGTCAACTTTAGATCCCACATATTTGGAGAATATTTAATCTTATGGTATTTTTGATAAAATTGGGTTTGGAGAGGTCATGACTTTAGTTAATGATATTCCCCATATTTTGGAAGAGTGTCAACTTTGCATGCATGTGGATCATGTAGAGAAAATATTATGCGATAGCTATGTTATTGAATTTGAATATGATCCCACATGTAATTATTATGAGAGAGGAAAATATGGTTGGAAAAATTTCCATGTTACTAAATTACCTCTCGTTATGTTGAGATTGCTATTATTTCTCACTTCTTCCTTGCATATGCTAGTATTTGCTTGTCTTGATAATTTGTTTCTCTATAAGATGCCTATGCATAGGAAGTATGTTAGACTTAGATGTGTTTTTTATATGCTTTATGATGCTCTCTTTGTGCTTCAATTCTTGTCTTTCATGTGAGCATCATCGAAATTATCAATGCCTAGCTAGGGGCGTTAAACGATAGCGCTTGTTGGGAGGCAACCCAATTTTATTTTTTTGCTTTTTGCTTCTGTTTAGGAATAAATATTTGCTGGTTAGATGTGTTCTATGTTTTAATTAGTGTTTGTGCCAAGTTTAACCTATAGGATCTTCTTGGATGATAGTTATTTGATCTTGCTGAAAATTAAAGAAACTTTCTGTTCACAAAAATAATTGTTAAAAATCACCAGAACGTGATAAAATATTGATTCCAATTTCTGCTGATCAATAAACAAATTGTCTAGGTCGTCCTATTTTGGCTGAATTGTTGGAGTTCCAGAAGTTTGCGTTAGTTACAGATTACTACAGACTGTTCTGTTTTTGACAGATTCTGTTTTTCGTGTGTTGTTTGCTTATTTTGATGAATCTATGGCTAGTAAAATAGTTTATAAAACATAGAGAAGTTGGAATACAGTAGGTTTAGAACCAATATAAATAAAGAATGATTTCATTACAGTACCTTGAAGTGGTGTTTTGTTTTCTTTCGCTAACGGAGCTCACGAGATTTTCTGTTAAGTTTTGTGTTGTGAAGTTTTCACGTTTTGGGTGAAAGATTTGATAGATTATGGAACAAGGAGTGGCAAGAGCCTAAGCTTGGGGATGCCCATGGCACCCCAAGATAATCTAAGGACACCAAAAATCCAAAGCTTGGGGATGCCCCGGAAGGCATCCCCTCTTTCGTCTACTTCCATCGGTAACTTTACTTGGAGCTATATTTTTATTCACCACATGATATGTGTTTTGCTTGGAGCGTCCTGTATTATTTGAGTCTTTGCTTTTTACTTTAGCACAATCATCTTTTCTGTACACACCTTTTGAGAGAGACACACTTGATTCGGAAATTATTAGAATACTCTATGTGCTTCACTTATACCTTTTGAGTTATATAGTTTTTGCTCTAGTGCTTCACTTATATCTTTTAGAGCATGGTGGTGATTTTGTTTTATAGAAACTATTGTTCTCTCATGCTTCACTTAGATTATTTTGAGAGTCCTACAAAACAGCATGGTAGTTTGCATTGACAATGATAGGCATTCAAGATTAGAAAAAAAAAATATGAGTGTGTTGAGTATTATGAGAAGTTTGATACTAGATAATTGTTTTGAGACATGAAGATGGTGATATTAGAGTCATGCTAGTTGAGTAGTTTTGAATTTCAGAAATACTTGTGTTAAAGTTTGTGATTCCCGTAGCATGCACGTATGGTGAACCGTTATCTGATGAAGTCGGAGCATGATTTATTTATTGATTGTCTTCCTTATGAGTGGCGGTCGGGGACGAGCGTTCTTTTCCTACCAATCTATCCCCCTAGGAGCATGCGCGTAATACTTTGCTTTGATAACTTGTAGATTTTTGCAATAAGTATATGAGTTCTTTATGACTAATGTTGAGTCCATGGATTATACGCACTTTTCCTCCTTCCACCAATGCTAGCCTCTCTAATACGGCGCACGTTTCACCGGTATCATACACCCACCATATACCTTCCTCAAAACAGCCACCATACCTACCTATCATGGCATTTCCATAGCCATTCCGAGATATATTGCCATGCAACAACTTACCACCATTTCGTTTATTATGACACGCTCCATCATTGTCATATTGCTTCGCATGATCATGTAGTTAACATTGTATTTGTGGCAAAGCCACCGTTCATAATTCTTTCATACATGTCACTCTTGATTCATTGCATATCCCGGTACACCGCCGAAGGGATTCACATAGAGTCATATTTTGTTCTAAGTATTGAGTTGTAATTGTTGAGTTGTAAGTAAATAAAAGTGTGATGATCATCATTTTTTAGAGCATTGTTCCAAGTGAGGAAAGGATGATGGAGACTATGATTCCCCCACAAGTCGGGATGGGACTCTGGACGAAAAAAAAGAGGCCATAAAAAAGAGAGAAGAAAAGGCCCAAATAAAAAAATGAGAGAAAAAGAGAGAAGGGACAATGATACTATCCTTTTACCACACTTGTGCTTCAAAGTAGCACCATGATCTTCATGATAGAAAGTCTCCTATGATATCACTTTCATATACTAGTGGGAAATTTTTCATTATAGAACTTGGCATGTATATTCCAATGATGGGCTTCCTCAAAATGCCCTAGGTCTTCGTGAGCAAGCGAGTTGGATGCACACCCACTTAGTTCCTTTTGTTGAGCTTTCATATACTTATAGCTCTAAGTGCATTTGTTGCATGGCAATCCCTACTCACTCACATTGATATCTATTAATGGGCATCTCCATAGCCCGTTGATACGCTTAGTTGATGTGAGACTATCTTCTCCCTTTTTTTGTCTTCTCCACAACCACCATTCTATTCCACATATAGTGCTATGTCCATGACTCACGCTCATGTATTGCGTGAAGATTGAAAAAGTGTGAGAACACTAAAAGTATGAAAAAATTGCTTGGCTTGTCATCGGGGTTGTGCATGATTTAAATATTTTATGTGGTGAAGATAGAGCATAGCCAGACTATATGATTTTGTAGGGATAACTTTCTTTTGCCATGTTATTTTGAGAAGACATAATTGCTTAGTTAGTATGCTTGAAGTATTATTATTTTTATGTCAATATTAAAATTTTGTCTTGAATCTTTCGGATCTGAATATTCATACCACAATTAACAAGAATTACATTGAAATTATGCCAAGTAGCATTCCACATCAAAAAATATGTTTTTATCATTTACCTACTCGAGGACGAGCAGGAATTAAGCTTGGGGATGCTTGGTACGTCTCCAACGTATCTATAATTTTTTTGTTCCATGCTATATTATATTCTATTTTGGACTAATGGGCTTTATTATACAATTTTATATTATTTTTTGGACTAACCTATTAACAGGAGGCCCAGCCCAGAATTGCTGTTTTTTTTGCCTATTTCAGAGTTTCACAGAAAAAGAATATCAAACGGAGTCCAAACGGAAGTAAACCTTCGGGAACGTAATTTTCGGAATGAACATGGTCCAGAGGACTTGGACCCTACGTCAAGACATCAACCAGGAGGGCACGAGGTAGGGGGGCGCGCCTACCCCCTGGGCACGCCCTCCACCCTCGTGGGCCCCATGTTGCTCCACCGACGTACTTCTTCCTCCTATATATACCTACGTACCCCCAAACTACCAGATACGGAGCTAAAAACCTAATTCCACCACCGCAACCTTCTGTACCCGTGAGATCCCATATTGGGGCCTTTTCCAGAGCTCCGCCAGAGGGCGCATGGATCACGGAGGGCTTCTAGATCAACACCATAGCCTCTCCGATGATGTGTGAGTAGTTTACTTCAGACCTTCGGGTCCATAGTTATTAGCTAGATGGCTTCTTCACTCTTTTTGGATCTCAATACAATGTTCTCCCCCTCTCTTGTGGAGATCTATTCAATGTAATCTTCTTTTGCAGTGTGTTTGTTGAGATCGATGAATTGTGGGTTTATGATCAAGTTTATCTATGAACAATATTTGAATCTCCTCTGAATTATTTTATGTATGATTGGTTATCTTTGCAAGTCTCTTCGAATTATGAGTTTGGTTTGGCCTACTAGATTGATCTTTCTTGCAATGGGAGAAGTGCTTAGCTTTGGGTTCAATCTTGTGATGTCCTTTCCCAGTGACAGTAGGGGCAGGAAGGCACGTATTGTATTGTTGCCATCGAGAATAACAAGATGGGGTTTATATCATATTGCATGAGTTTATCCCTCTACATCATGTCATCTTGCTTAAAGAGTTACTCTGTTCTTATGAACTTAATACTCTAGATGCATGCTGGATAGCGGTCGATGTGTGGAGTAATAGTAGTAGATGCAGGCAGGAGTCGGTCTACTTGTCTCGGACGTGATGCCTATATACATGATCATACCTAAATATTCTCATAACTATGCTCAATTCTGTCAATTTCTCAACAGTAATTTCTTCACCCACCGTAATACTTATACTCTCGAGAGAAGCCTCTAGTGAAACCTATGGCCCCCGGGTCTATTTTCCATCATATTTAATCTCCCAACAACAAGCAATTTCTGGCGCCGTTTTTATTTTTCTTTCTTTACTTTGCATCTTTATCTTAAAAAAACCAAAAATATTATCTTATCATATCTATGAAATCTCACTCTCGTAAGTGACCGTGAAGGGATTGACAACCCCTTTATTTCGTTGGTTGCGAGGATTTATTTGTTTGTGTAGGTGCGAGGGACTCGTGCGTGGCCTCCTACTGGATTGATACCTTGGTTCTAAAAACTGAGGGAAATACTTACACTACTTTGCTGCATCACCCTTTCCTCTTCAAGGGAAAACCAACGCAGTGCTCAAGAGGTAGCAAGGGCACGCAGCGGAGACTTTGATTATCCCTGCAGCCGACATAGCTAAAACTCCAGGTGGTTAAACCGAATCACACAGAACAAGGGAGTACCTTGCTCTGATACCAATTGAAAGTGCTAGTTATCGACTAGAGGGGGGGTGAATAGGCGATTTTTATGAAAGTCTTCAAAACATGGAAGTTTCAAAGACAAACAATGGAAATGAACCTATTAACATGCAGCGGAAGGTAGACTACACTAGGCGAGCCATAGTCAAGTATTCAATGAAGTGAAAGCACGAAGACTAGTGACAGCTAGGTAGTAATGATCAGGATGGAAGATAGTATGAAGCCAAACAACAATAGTAGTCACACAGTGAAGTCAAACAGGTAACGCAAGCAGGCAATGACTTCACGAAGAGAAACTGTAAGTAAAGAGAGGGAGAGGATAGAACCAGTCGCTTGGTGAGGACAAGGATTTGTTGGACCGGTTCCAGTTGCTGTGACAACTGTACGTCTGGTTAGGGAGGCTGAGATTCAAGTCAGAAGACCGCGTCTTGACCTTATTCCCCTTGAGCTAAGGACACCCAGTCCTCGCCCAATCAATCTGGTAAGTCTTCAAGGTAGCCTTCCAAACCTTCACATACTTCGTTCACCGGCAATCCACAATGACTCTTGGATGCTCAGAACGCAACGCCTAACCGCCTGGAGGATTCATAGTTTTCAAGTGTAACAAGTCTTCAGGTCACGCGGACAGAAAGACTTCAGTGAAGCCTAACACTTTTTGGCTCTAGGTGTTTTGGGCTTTGTCCTCGTAAGGATTTCTCTCTCTCAAAGGCTTCGGAGGTGGGTTGCTCTCAAACGACAAAAGTCGTGCACTAACTGTAAGCAGCCACCAATTTATGGTGTAGGGGTTGGGCTATTTATAGCCACTAGGCAACCCGACCTGATTTGTCCGAAATGACCCTGGGTCACTAAGGAACTGACACGTGTTCCAATAGTCAGATTTCAAACACACGCGGCAGCTTGACTTGGGCTACAAGTAAAGCTGACTCATCCAGCTATGGAAAAGATTTGCTCTCATTGTCTTCGCTCGAAGACATAGGATTTGGTTGAGCATCACTTCAGTCACTCTGACTTTGTTCACTTGGACCCCACTTAACAATACGGTGGTTCCTATGACTCAACAAAGAAGAAGAGGAAACTATGAAACAACTATGTCTTCGCACTCCATAGTCTTCACGTGAATGTCTTCTCGAGTCATAAGCTTCGATGTGATTGTCTTCACATACCACCATTGTCTTCAATGTGTTCATACATTTTTAGGGGTCATCTCCGGTAGGTAAACTGAATCAATGAGGGACTACTACCTGTGTTATCCTGCAATTCTCACAAACACATTAGTCCCTCAACCAGGTTTGTTGTCAATACTCCAAAACCAACTAGGGGTGGCACTAGATGCACTTACAATCTCCCCCTTTTTGGTGATTGATGACAAACTGGTTGAAGTTTTCAACGGGGATAAAAGTATGTGAAATCGTTAAGGATTAAGATATTGTCTTCATAAGTAGCAAAAGGCTCCCCCTGAAGATGTGCATATAAGTATTGTGCTTTTGGTATGCAAATGCACATGCCAGGTTGTACTTGTGGAGACCCTCTTCAACGTATGAAGGCAATTCATCATGCATGATAAGATATAACGAAGATAATTGCATGCATAATGAAAAATGGACGTCTGCAATATGACTTCGTGTGGGATTTATCATCGCACATGCGGAATTTATCGTCGCATCACAGAGTAGCAGAAAAAGTAGCAGACAACCATCAAGTTTAAGTGTTACAACTCAAAGAACCAAATGTATCAAAAGCAAGAGTTGTAAACACTTGGAAAAAGTATAGAAACAACCCATATGGACCCGCTTGAAGACTATCAACTCGTATGATTCTCCCCCTTTTGTCAGTATGGACCAAAAAGGTTTGAAGACATAGAGCCTCTACTCATTCCCATGAGGAGTAGGTGAAGCAGCAGGGTTGTCGTTGAGGTTCGGTGGTGCAGAAGAACTTGGTGCAGTGTCGATACGCGCCGAAGTTGGAGGTGGTGAAGTAGCATCATCTTCGTCATCAATGACTCTGGCATCAACAGTTCCAGCTGAGGAAGAATAGTCAGAGTCTTCAAGTGAGGGAGTCAGACGCAAGACAGCAATCCTGAGAGGAGTGGAATCAAACTTGAATCTTTCGGTGAAGCCATCATCTTGAAGATCAGCTTCAGCAATGAGCAATGTCAGACTCTTCCACGACCTCCGACAGGTTTCATGAGTGACAAACACATTCTTGATGGCAAGGTTGCGAATGCGATTGACATCCACCAAGAGGCTTTTCATCTGACGCTTCAGCCAGTCGTGATGTTTATCCTGTTTTTGATGCAGGGCGACGAGAAGCTCCCGGTCGTTGAGAACACGAGAACGCTTCCGAGGCCTTTGAGCAATTGTGCTTTCAGTGGCTTCCGTATGGGCACGATGAGGTGCACGTATATTGCGAGCCAAAGGATAAACACGAGTAGCAGCCAGAACGCCTTCAATAGATTGAGTGAAGCTTTGGTGATCGGCATTGTGAAGATAAATTGGCTCCTTGGCAGGCTCTGGGTAGATAGCTTCGACAGGCATATCAACCTCTGGCAAGAATATTAGATGGTTGCGAGCAGACGACTGATAGTTGACAGCAGAGTGAAGCTTGATAAGACGCATAACCCATGGAGCGTAGAACTTCAGATTAAAGAGATCAGAGCCAGATGCAGCCAATTGCCTGATGAAGAAGTCTTGAGCATTGAAACTGATGCCATTGAAGATATAGAAGACCAATGTCTTCATTGCTCCTTCAAGCTTCGCTGCATGTGAATGTCCCTTGATAGGCCATAGAGTTTGCGTGATAATATCGTAAATAGTGTGGGGCAGATACTCTAGGTCTTCAACAAAGAATTCCCTTGGATATTCAGCATCGTGTGGCAGTGGCTCCATCATGCTTAGCATTTGGCTCATGTTGGGCTCAGGCTTCTGAAAGATGCTCTCCAAAGCATTGCGGTGAAGCTGACAAGGAGGCTCGAAGAGTTCACCTGGAGTGGGCAGGCCTGTGAGCTCAATAATATCCAGAGCTTTGGCTTTGTGGTGTATATTGCCTGTCATCCACTCAAGGAGCCAAGTCTTTGAATCCCTGTTGTAGCTGCGAATGTGGAGGGTAGCATACAATTGTAGGAGAAGCTCTTCATTTCAGTGCTCTTTATCAGTCACAAATTGCAGCAGACCAGCATCTCGGAAATAGTCAAGGGCTTCTTCTAAGCAGGGCAGTCCAACAATAGCTTCACAGTCTAGACGCATATGGGGAAAGATGCGCTCTTGATCATAAAGAACACATGAATAGTAATTGTGCTGCTGATAGCTCCAGAACCGATCAGATGAAATTCTTGGCTTCGAGTAGGGGTTCTTGGCACTATCAAAGAAGGTGTTGTGTGCAATGAAGCCATTTACATTGAAAGATTCTGGTGAAGTTGCAGTACCTGGAAACCTTGGCAACCTTCGCTTAGGCTTCTGGACCTGAGGCATGTGCTCTACATGATAGTCAAATTATGGTCCGGTAGCAGGTGGAGGAACCAGAATGGGCCATCGGACAGTAACCAGCTGAGCATGATCAAATGCTTGCTCAATGGTGTGTGGCCTTGGAGGCGGTACAGGAGCAGTGGTACTAGCATTAGCTTCAGGCTGCAGATTGGCTTCAAGTGCATTAGAAGCTTCAGGCCCATTTACTTCAGGCGCCATATTGACTTCAGGCGCCCCATTTGCTTCAGCCATGACAGCGTCATTGGCTTCCGTATTGATGTTGGTGGCCGCCGCAGTATTGTCAACCTCCACTTGAGTAGTTAGAGGATCGGACACGTTCTCCTCGAGAACAACTTCTTGGTTAGACGGGGGTATAGCAACACGTTCTTCTTCTTGACTTGGTTCTTCTTGTTCATCGGCTAATGCAGCCGGAATGTCTTCAGCAGCTTTGGCTTCAGACTCTGAGATGTTTGCAGTTGGAGTGGCTTCAGGAAACACTTGGCGTGATACTGAGTGGTGATGCTCTTCTCCTTCTGGAACACTCGAAAGAGTGACTTGTGGCCTTGGTTCTTTGCAAAGCCAGCAAAACACTGGCGACACTTGTGGAGATGGAGTTGTCTGGGCCACAAAGTCTTCATCATCAAGCACCGGAGTGGTGACTTGAGTTGGGGGTGTACGTGGTGATTCTTCTTCACGGGGGGAGTCTTGAGGGTGATCAGCCCATGAATCATCCTGAGCATTTGGCGTCAAAGGACGACCAATGCTGATGAGTTTGCTGTTCGCGAGAATAGGCGATGGTAATATTTGGTGCTCGATCTGAGAAAGGACTTCATCATCATTTACATTGTCTTGGGGACCAATGTCTTCAGCTGCGGTGTGGTCAACAGCTGGATTTTCTTGAGCTTTAGGAGCCTCGGTGGTAGCAGGCTCGTGAACTATCAAACAACGCTCTTGGTGTGTGGACGCAGGACGAGCAACTGAGATTGGGTCGACGACAAGGGGCTCTGTGGGAGCAGCCCGATATTTCTTCTTTGTCTTTCTCTTCTTGGTCGGTGGAGCATCATCAGTGGTGTTCTTGGACTTGCGCTTTCTTGCTTTGGCTTCTGCTGTCCTTGTTTTCTTGAGCTCTGAAGCTACTGTGGGGACCTTAGGCTTCGAGCCTATCATGCTGGCGGGGAAAACAATGCGAGGTTCTTACCGCCTGGATGCTTCAGCTGGGGCCACAGTAGGCTTCTTCTTCTTGGCAGACATCTTGGGGTCGTTGCCAGGACGCCCAAGTGCCTTGCGCTTCTCGGCTTCATTGTAAGCTTGAACACATTTGGCAGCGAGGAGTTTCATGCGTTCTCGTGAACCTTTAGCTTCATCACGTTTCTTGCGAAACGCCTCCTTGAGCTCATGCATCATTTCTGTAACACCCCGCATGTAACTTTCCATAATTGTAACTCCAACTCTTGCCATTTTCGGCTATGTGCTATGATATTCCCTCCGTGGTCGGGTTTTGTCTTTCGTTTTGCATTTTGTTCATGTCATGCATTTCATATCATGTCATCATGTGCATTGCATTTGCATACGTGTTCGTCTCATGCATCCGAGCATTTTCCCCGTTGTCCGTTTTGCCATCCGGCGCTCCTATCTCCTCCGGTGCACCCCTCTTGTTTTCTTTCATGAGCGGGTGTTAAACTTTCTCGGAATGGACCGAGGCTTGTCAAGTGGCCTTGGTATACCACCAGTAGACCACCGGTCAAGTTTCGTTCCATTTGGAGGTCGTTTGGTAGTCCAACGGTTAACCGGGCATCCGCAAGGTCCATTTGTGTGTTGCAGCAAAACCCCCTCTCTAAACAGCCCAAAACCCACCAAACTCTCTTCCATGCTCTAGGTCGTTCGATCACGATCGTGTGGGCGAAAACCGCACCTTATTTGGACTCTCCTAACTCCCTCTACCTATAAAAATGCATCCCCTCCCGAAAACGAAACGCAGACGAAACCCTAGAAAAATCCCTCCGCGCCGCCGGACGCGTCCGCCGCCGACCGGACAGCTGCGCCGCCGCCCCCGTCCACTCGCCTCGCGCCATGTGGCACGCCACCGCGGCCCGCCGGGCCCGAGGCCGGCCCGCCAGCGCGCGACCGGGCCCCTAGCCGCCGCCCGGCCTCCGCCGTGCCCCGCCGCCGCCTGCATCGCCTCCCGCGCCGCCTGCCCGCGCCGCCGCCATGCGCCGCCGCTGCCGCCTCGCCGCGCTGCCATCGCCGCTGCCTGCCCGCGTCGTCCGCGAGCCCGGCGTCCTCCTAGCCACGCCGCGCCTCCCTCCTCTTCCTCAGCGTTGGCGGCCTCGGGCAACCACCGGTCGATCGGATCTGGAGCAGTGTACGTTGACTTTCCCGAACCCTAAAAACTTCCGTCTTTTTCCGTTACAGCAAGTGCCCCTGTTCAACATTGCATAACTCTTTGCATATAACTCCGTTTCGCGCGTGTAATATATCAAATTGTTCGCCTCGTGATGCTCTAAATTTTGTTCAATTGCACCATGTTCATTAGAGGTCATCTTGATGCCCAAATCTCTGGTGCAAGAGTGCTAGTTGCTGTTATCTTCTGGTTCTTAGCAGGACTTGAGGATTTGTCATTTTTGTATCATTTAATCTGTGCATCTTATGGGCATGAGCTCTACATGTGTTTTGTTGTATGCCATGCCATCTTTCCAAGGGCGTATGCCATGTATTTTTGTGATCTCTGTGGTGACTAGCACAAGCATGCAAACTAGGCTCCGTAATGTTTCTGATTTCAGGGACTTATCACCAAGTCCTTGTCTGCTGTTATTTTGTTACCATGTAAACTTGATGCTACAGAGAGATCCATGCATATTTTGGAGATGTTCAGTAAGGATGTTTTGTAGATATTGTTGTAGTTGATACATCCCTGCCCTTTTTGGCAATTATGGAGTGCCATAGCATGAACCAATATTGCTCTACTTTTGCTATAAAATATTTCTGGCAGATTGTTTACGTGTTATTGAATTTTGCCAAGCTTATTGTAGTTGATCCATACATGGTATGTATTTGCTATTGCCACGAATAGCTTCATAATCATGCCATATTTCTGTAGGTATGCTAGTTTTGTCATGCATTGCTTTGTGGTGAGTGCATCAAGCTCACGAAGTTGCCCTCATATTATTATTTCTGCCATGCTCTGTTTTCTGCTATGTCTGAAACCTGATAACAAAACTTGCTATGTTTACGTGGTTGCCATCATATCTTCTGGTCCTTTTTGGCTTATGGTCAGTAAGGGACTTTGTCATATGCAGTTAGTAGAACACTTTCATGCCTTGTTTTGCTATGATAAGTTCCTGTAGAATGTTGATTTCGTGCTCTGAACATTGCTATGATAATTTCACCAAGTCTGTGATCCTGTTATCTTTTGCACTTTTGCCATGCTTGTTTGAGCTTGATATGTTGAGATCTAGCCGTAGCTTAGTGTTCATATTTTGTCAAGCATCTCCTTTAGATTACTGTCATATGTTTTGTTGCTATGTTGGAGTGCTGTAGCACTGTTAATTGTTGCATTTTAAGTGCTATCATGCTGTTAATCGCAGATTCGTGTCATTCTTGTTTTGCTTGCCATTTGCAAACCGTGCATCCGTTTCCGGTGATCTTTATATCGATTTTGACCAAAATCATCTCATCTTTCAAGTAGCATGCTTGGTTTGCCAAGTTACTGGCTTGTTCACCATTTTCTTCCGGAGCACACATATGCATCGCATATCATATCTTGCATTTCATACATGTTTCGCATCATGTTGCTTGTGTATTTCTCGTGGTTAACTGTGGTTCCGTTTGTTTGTGTTCTTGTCTTGGGTAGAGCCGGGAGACGAGTTCGTGAACGAGGAACCTGTTGAGTACGCTTACGAGGATCAAGCTCTCGACAACTCTGAGAACCTTGCAGGCAAGATGACCACCCCTCGAAATCACTTCTATGTTTGCGTTGCTAGTTGTTCGTTCTATTGCCATGCTGCGCTACCTATCACTTGCTATATCATGTCTCCCATATTGCCATGTCAGCCCCTAACCATCCTTTCCTAGCAAACCGTTGTTTGGCTATGTTACCGCTTTTGCTCAGCCCCTCTTATAGCGTTGCTAGTTGCAGGTGAAGTTGAAGTTTGTTCCATGTTGGAACATGGATATGTTGGGATATCACAATATCTCTTATTTAATTAATGCATCTATATATTTTGGTAAAGGGTGGAAGGCTCGGCCTTATGCCTGGTGTTTTGTTCCACTCTTGCCGCCCTAGTTTCTGTCATACCGGTATTATGTTCCTTGAGTTTGCGTTCCTTACGCGGTCGGGTGATTTATGGGACCCCCTTGACAGTTCGCCTTGAATAAAACTCCTCCAGCAAGGCCCAACCTTGGTTTTACCATTTGCCACCTAAGCCTTTTTCCCCCGTGTTTTCTAGAGCCCGAGGGTCATCTTTATTTAAACCCCCGGGCCAGTGCTCCTCTGAGTATTGGTCCAACCTGTCAGTCGCCGGTGGCCACCAGGGGAAACTCTGGTCTGGCCTATCGGAAGCTTGGACAATCCGGTGTGCCCTGAGAACGAGATATGTGCAGCTCCTATCGGGATTTGTCGGCACATTCGGGTGGCTTTGCTGGTCTTGTTTTACCATTGTCGAAATGTCTTGTAAACCGGGATTCCGAGACTGATCGGGTCTTTCCGGGAGAAGGTTCATCCTTCGTTGACCGTGAGAGCTTATGATGGGCTAAGTTGGGACACCCCTGCACGGTATTATCTTTCGAAAGCCGTGCCCGCGGTTATGAGGCAGATGGGAGTTTGTTAATGTCCGGTTGTAGAGAACTTGTCACCTGACCCAATTAAAATACATCAACTGCGTGTGCAGCCGTGATGGTCTCTTCTCGGCGGAGTCCAGGAAGTGAACACGGTTTGAGTTATGAATGATGTAAGTAGGAGTTCAGGATCACTTCTTGGTCATTGCTAGATGACGACCGTTTCCGTTGCTTCTCTTCTCGCTCTCTTTTGCGTATGTTAGCCACCATATATGCTTATTTCCCCTGCAGCTCCACCTCATTACACCATCTTTTCCTATAAGCTTAAATAGTCTTGATCTCGCGGGTGTGAGATTGCTGAGTCCTCGTGACTCACAGATTCTACCAAAACAGTTGCAGGTGCCGACGATGCTAGTGTGGATGATGGGATCGATCTCAAGTGAGAGTTCGATGAGGAATGTGGTCGTTACTATGTGTCTTTTCCTGATGATCAATAGTGGAGCCCAGTTGGGACGATTGGGGATCTAGCATTTGGGGTTATCTATTTTCATTTGGATCTTGACCGAAGTCGGTCTATGTGTGTATTTTGGATGATGTATGGATTATATTTATGTATTGTGTGAAGTGGCGATTGTAAGCCAACTCTTTATCCCATTCTTGTTCATTACATGGGATTGTGTGAAGATGACCCTTCTTGCGACAAAACCACTATGCGGTTATGCCTCTAAGTCGTGCCTCGACACGTGGGAGATATAGCCGCATCGTGGGCGTTACAAGTTGGTATCAGAGCCATCCCTGACTTAGGAGCCCCCTGCTTGATCGAATCGCTGGCGTTGTTGAGTCTAGAACAAAAATCTTTTGAGTCTTAGGATTATATATATCGGAGAGTAGGATTCTTTTTACTCCTCAGTCCCTTCATCGCTCTGGTGAGGTCTCCTGACGTAGAAGTTTTGACTCTTCTCTCCTCAAATTTCACTAATTTATTTTAGGATCACGCGGGTATCTTGGAATCGTTCCGATGGTTTGGTGACGAGAACATTGTTCTTGGTGCCTCCTGACATTTCGGGGTTGTGGTAGTGTCCCGGGGAGTTGAGCTCCGAGGTGTTGTCGTCACAATTTTATCTTTGCAGTTCTGGAATACCTGAGTTTCGCCGACATCGAAATATCTTTTATGCAGTTGTTGGTGAGATCACCTTGACGCCACCCAGTATTGGGGCGGGAGTTCGGGAGTATTGCCATAACTTGTATAACGGATGCTTTTCGATGGTTGAGGTAAACATTTTCCGAAGGTTTCTTGGTTATGTGTTGACGGATGGATACAGCTGGATCTAGGGATTGCTAGTTTGGGTGATATATTTTGTGTCCCCTGTATCCCCAACACCAGATTGCATAACCAGAAAGTTTCGGGAGTTTATAAGTGGGAATTCAAGTAGCTCAAATAGATGCGCACAAGTTATCCCCGCCTTGGGAAGGACCCTTTGTGGTCAGCAAGAACTTGCACAACGGGTCATACTACCTTATTGACGTTCGGGAGCACAAAGATTCACGTAAGTCGGAGGAAGAGACCCGTCGGCCGTGGAACATAGCTCAACTTCGGCCTTATTACACTTGAGCCATCGGCTCTCATAATGTACATATTTCTATAGCCATGTATATATTATGATAAGCAATAAAGCAGGACCTCTGTCCTTTTTTCTCCTCCAAAGGTAAATGTGTTGTTTCCATGACAAGATCACATGGTAACTTGGAGGTGGATCTGGCTTACGATCATATTCGAATCCTGCCGTTAAACAATATAGTCACCTGGGGGCTTCCTGTTCAAACATAGGTCGTATTCGAACCAAAGAGAACATAGCTGTCGATACCCACTTGATTGGCACACTGCCGTGCTCATCGGGGAGTTTCCTTAGAACCGACGTGGATCGTATTCGAATCAGCGTCGTTAAACAACTTTTAAGGTCATTTGGGGGCTTCCTGTTCAAACATGGGTCGTATTCGAACCACAGAGAACATAGCTGTCGATACCCTCTTGATCGTCATCGCCAAACCCACTGGGGGCTATATGATCGCATTCGAATCTTAGCTTAACCCCTTTGGGACGGGTCTCTGGTCGTATTCGAACTAGAAGCCCCTAATTTTTGATTTTCTGATTTACAACAAGTTCTTCTGGTTGTATCAATAGTTTACACGGCGGTTCTTATTCCGCCGACTTAACTTTGATTCACAGTGTTAGTCACACACAATAAGCATTATCAAAGCTGGTAAACCAGAGTTGAGGTATCAACCTTATTATCTGGGTTACATAAACCGGACGTATACTTGAAGGCCTATAAGTATGCTATTATGGTTACATCAAGGATATAATTGAGGACCAGTTTTTGGTGACTTAAGATTCATATTCCGAGTTATATGTATGAGGCTATGACTCTCAGTGCGGTAAGCCGCCTAGAGACTTGTGACTTGTTTTTCTATGCAGGATGGTTAAAGACAGCTATCTGAGCTTAAGGAAAATAAATGATCAATTATGACCCGGAGAAATATAAGGAAGCAACTTCAATGGAGTTAACCATTCAACACGTGCACGATGGCACGACAAAGTTAAAATGTTGGTCCTACTCTATAACAAGACTCCCCGAGTCCAAAAGGGTGAAGCATTGTTTAACAAGCATAATCATGGGCCGAGTCAAGATGCTTGCCGGGTCGAAGCTTCCGGCTCATCCCTCTCCGCTCCTCCGGCTGTTCCTATGACCTGGAAAGTTGACGATTTCCAGTCAATGCCGCTCAAAGCTTCAAATTGAGCCTCCTCGTCAATTAACCCGGCCGGGTCAACTTCCGGGGCAAAGGTATTCTTACGAGTCGGAGGGATCAAGCCGATTGCTTCGTAGCGTGGAGTGGGGATCCTCTGATTCTCCGAGTCATAACCCGGCTGATACTTGGTGAGGTCGGTGTCATTCCCAATTAAGGTAGCCACCGGGCGCACACTCTTCACACAATCAGCAAAATCTTTTTGGTCAAACGGAGTGCCGTCTTCCTTCAGACTGGGATATCCAAGCGCGATCTCTGCCGGGTCTAGCTCCGGGAGGAAAGCCTTGGCCCGGCTCAGAGCAGCTATGGCTCCGGCTCTTGCAGAGGCCCGTCGCAGCTCTTGGAAACGCTGAGGAAGAACGGCCAGCCGGCGAAGTACGTCCGCCAGGTGAGTTGGAACCTCATTGGACAGGGACACAACGGCCAAGGCGCGCTGTGACCCGGTGTAGAGTTGTTCCACCAAAGTATACACGGCCTTCAGCTTGGTCAACACATTTTGGTTGAGGTTGGCACTTCTGGGACCTGTTTTAACAAGGTAAGATAAGCCGCTAGCAATGATGGGTGTTATGAGACATAAAGACTGTAAACTTGTTCAAAGCCTGCAGAATGACTTACCGAAGATTGCGGCGGCCATCTGTGACACATGGCGCTTTAAACCGGAGAGTTTGGCGGTTCTCTCCGTCAGAGCCTTCTCCGCCTGTTCGGCCCGGCTTACCAGAGCAGCCTTCTCTTCGGCCCAAGTCTTCCTTTCAGCTTCAAACTTCTTCTTCAGCTTCTCTTGAGCAGCAACACTGGATTCAAATTTGGCGTTGGCCTTCCGGGTCTCAGTTTCCTGAGTCTTCAGGCGGCTCTTCAGCTCAGAGATATCAGCCTCAAATTTCTTGCAAGCAGCCTGTACAATTTCCGGGTTATAGTATGAATAATTATTATGCAACTTTAAAGTCCCAAGCACTTTCCAAGCAAAGACACTTGGCACTTGGGGGCTAATGCATGTCGAAAGTTTTTATCTACAAGTTACCGGTTCATGGAAGTAAGCCGGAAGTTAAGTCTACAACATATTCTATCATAAGTAGTAGACTTGGGGGCTAGTATGGTAAAGATGACTATGCGGTAAGCAATAGAGTGGTACCTCAGACTTATGTTGTATCTGCTTCACCATATCAATCTCCAGGTCCCGGCTGCTGTGCACCTGATTGACATAGCCGGAGATGATATCTCCGATGCTCAAGTTAGCGTAGTTGGTGATGTCCAGCCTAGCCCTGCGGCGCTCTAGCAACTCTTCCTTGGCAGAACACTTAGCCAGCGCAGTGGGTCTCCCCGGCTCGACAAACTCCGTCCGGGTGATTACCACATCCGGGTCATCGGCCGGCTGAGCCGGGCTGGAGATCTCCGGGTTAGCAGAAGTTTCTGTGATTGGCTCGTCGGTTGGAGTGGTTGCTTCAGGAGCAGAGGCAGCGGGCGGCTCTTGAGCTGAAGCCTCCAGTTCAGTCAGGACCGGCTCTTCGACCGGCTTATTCTTCTTTGCTCTCTTACTGAGCTTTGCTTGAGCACTGAAAGGACAAAAGGTTAGTACAAAAGCATGAGTAAGATAAGTACAACATAAGATGATCATCATTACCGGGCGCGGTCTTGAAAGCCAGCAGGGTGGATTGCATAGAATCACCAGAGGAAGGTGAAGTTTCCTGATAATTGGAATCAGATGAATTGAGTGGTTGAGGAGTGACACCCGCTAAAGGATGACAAGGGTATAAGTTGGAGATAACCTTAGTCCGGCGCTTTCTTGATGCCTCGGGTAAGCCGGAGGAGAGGTCTGCATCCTTGCTGGCCCGGGTTTGCCTCCGGCTCTCATGAATCTGTTGCTTTAAAAGAAATTGAGGATCTTGATAAGCTAAAGGATGCGAAAAGCTTACTTTTCGGGTTACTCTTCGGACTTTCAGCCTTGGCAAGGGGTCCGAGTCGGAGGAAAGTGTAGTTACCTCTCAGTTACCGGGTTACTCGCTCCGGTGTCATCCTGTGGATAATCAAGTTAATAAGGTGGTCAAAAGACAGCTGAAAAGTGGAAACAAAAGAGGAGTCTAAGGAATTAAGGATTACCTATGACTCGGAGCTATCATCTAGCTGAAGCAGCTCTGAGGCGGTGGGCTTGATTCCCTTTTTTCGGGGAGCGGCTCTTCTGGCGGCTTTCTTAGCCTTTCTGGCTTTTTTAGCCGCCTCATGGTCATACTCGACCTTCCAGAACTTATCATCAGCCTGAAAAATACCATGAAGACTTCTTAAGGTTCAGATGAAAACTATCTAAGGAGAAAATAAGGTGTTCAGATCAGTGGCTTACCGCTGGGGCCGGGTTAGTCTTGCAGAAGGGGCTTAAGCCGGTCCTCCTACAGTCTGCCAAGCTCTCATTCAAGAGGGACTTGGTCATGTTGTCAACAACGTCTTCAGGTAGATTGTTGCGGCTGTGTCGCAGAGGGTCATCTTTCCGGCCCGTGTAATCACAGATTAAGCCGGGGCGGTGGCTTAAGGGGATCACCCGCCAAGAGATCCAGACCGGGACCAGATCAATGCCGTTGAGGCCATTTCCCAGGAGAGCCTTAATTTTGTTGATGGTGGGGATCAGAGGTTGATGCTCGGCTTGAGTTAGCTTATCCGACAGGGAGTGACTTGGCTCCAGACGCAGGGCACGAAAGCCGGGCAGAGGGCTCTCGTCAGCCGGCGAAGTATCCTGGCAGTAGAACCATGTCTGGTTCTAGTCCTTTGGATGGATGGGCGGCGCAGCGTAAGGAAAGAGGCAGTCTCTGTGGCGTTGAATGGAGATTCAACCAAGTTCCAGGCTCGGCCCGTTGGCGCACTTGTTCTGGCGGTTCAGATAAAAGAGCTCTCTAAAGAGCAGCAAGCTGGGCTCTTCTCCAAGATAGACTTCGCAGAATACTTGGAAGTTGCATATATTTGACACGGAGTTGGGTCCTATGTCTTGCGGCCGCAGATCAAAGAAATTCAGCACATCTCTAAAGAATTTTGAGCTGGGCGGTGCGAAGCCCCGGCTCATGTGATCAGCAAATATCACCACCTCACCATCCCTTGGTTGTGGTCTCTCCTCCGACGGGTCAGGGGCACGGTAAGACATGACATCCTTCTTGGGCAGGTAACCCGTCTTCACGAAGTCCACTAAGGTCTCGTCAGTAACATTGGATCTCATCCAGTTGCACGTGATGGGTGCCTTAGGAGCTTTGGGTGGCATTGTGAAAGACGGAAGCCTATGATAAAAGGAAATGTCCGATTCAATTATAAGCCCGAGGAAGTTTACAGTTCAATGTTTAAAGTGGCAGTTATGAAGGGGCCTAATGACATATGGCTAAGTGCATCGGGTTATCTAAGCCGTTGAGGGCATTGTCAGTAATTCCAGTTGTCTAAAGCCCTATTATGAATGAGCCGGAAATTTCTACAGCGTGTGGCCTCTTTTAAGCCGGAGACATGAGCCGCCATAGCTAAACAGATGCAATTTTTGACTAAGTGTGGCGCAAACAAGTTTCACAGATCACAGTAATTATTTTGGATCAAACGATCGACTGGAAAGGGAAAGTTTCTAGACCTAAAACAGACGTAGAAGAAGTTCATAGGTTCGAACGGAGCCTTTATGCAATGAGAAGGGATCAATGTACATTGGGAACGGGTGTGAAACAACTACCGCAATAGTTCTATACAGTCTAAAGATCAAGAAAGGGTGGTAATAATGAAATCTATCAAGAACTCGCGATGAACGGCGAAGAACACGGGAAGAACAGCAAAGAACCCTAATGTGGATCTACTCTATGGAGTGGCAGGGACTTACGGGTGCTGGCGAGTCGCGGAGGTCGCCGCCGTTTTTTCTGGACACGTCAGGTTGATGCAGCGGCCAGAGTTGGTGAGGACGAGAAGATCCGCGGCGGCGGAGCTCGGGCGACAGCACAGTGGCGAGAGGAGGAAGAAGATGGAGGCGACGAGTGACTGAGAGGCTCATGGGCCGGGCTATTTATAAGGTGAAGCTCATAAGTGGGCGCGAGAAACGAGGAGGTCACGGCATGATTATCTCGCCTCAGAGGCGCCTCGATTTTCGGGATGACCATTAAAGATAACATCCGTTGGGATTTAATGGAATGAAGAAATGAACTTAATGGAAGATGATGTCATGGCGGGTGATCAGGAATCCAGAAGATGACGTCACGGCGGGTTATAGCCTTCACATGACCATAAGCCGGAAGATTTTTTCTCTCAGAAGAATTGAAGATTGACATGAACCGGTTCAAATCAATCTGGGGCGTAATGTTGAGGATATAACTCTTAGAGTCACCCGCCAGGAGGGGCCGGGTTACTCATAATGGTCATCACGCGAAGCCCAGTACTAAGCTCGAAGACGGCGGGTCAATGATGGGCCTAAGACCCGGAGGTGGCTTAAGGCCCGTAGTGATAAACCGCCATATGGCAAGACTTGTAGTGTAAGGCAAGAATAGTTGAGAGTCCGAGCCGGACACTCTGATGAGCCGGCCGGGACTCTGAGAGCCGCTGGGCGTCAACCTCTCTATATAAAGGGACGACCCGGCAACGGTTTAGAGACAAGTAAGATCTCGTCGAGAGCCAGGCATAGCAATTAAGCTCCCTGGTCATCGAAACCCTAAGCAATACCACCTCAACTGGACGTAGGCTTTTACCTTCACCATAAGGGGCCGAACCAGTATAAACCCCGTGTTCCTTGTCCCGTTTAACCCCTTTAAGCTTCCTAGTTGCGATGGCTCCACGACTAAGTCCTAGCACAAGGACATCTGCCGTGACGATTCCACGACACTTAGGATATCTTTCCGACAGACGCATGATATGAGATTGGGGTTCGACGTCTAGTGGTCCGCCTGTACATGGTTGGTTTTAAAGTGGTCTCGTTGTGTCTTAAAGAGTCCCTGGCTATGCCGACTCGGGGACGCTTCGTATGTCATGTGCACAGCCTTGTACATGATGGTGCTGTACGATCGAGCCCGTGTGGGCCCCACCACGAAAAATTCGGACGAAATATCTATCATATGTTTGTTCCGACTTATTCTGCAAGCCAATACTTTGTTTTGTTTTGAATTGTGGTATTCGAGTTGCTTCGAAGTCATATGTTGATTCCATATCTTTTTCTAAGTGGCTTCTCAACCTATGGAAGTGTGATGATTTACTATGGAATTCATTCGTTCATCCTCGTTCGAATGTTTATTGTGAAGACTTTATGTTGCAATTTCTATCCGTTGATTCTACTTATCTATTTATCTATCAAGATGCTAACGGATGTCACCCTCTTCAGGATGGCTCCGCCAACGCGTCAGAATCCGGATCGCAATGAAGGGAGTCAGGAGAACCCTCCGCCACCACCTCCGCCTCCGGAGGCATGGCAAGCTATCATGGCAGCCACCAACGCCAATGCTCAGATGATTCTGCAACTCTTGCAAGAACGCACCCAAGGGCAAGGCAATCAAGGCAATCAAGGTCAAGGCAACAATCAGCCTCACTTTGCTACTCTCAACCAGTTTCTCGCAAATCAGCCCATGTCTTTCAGCTACTGTGCCGAGGCCACGGATGCCGATGATTGGCTCGTCGACATCAACAAGCATTTTGAATGTATCAATGTCAGGCCTGAGGACTATGTCAAGTTCACTTCTTTCCAGCTCAAGGACCAGCAATACAAAGATTCCAGAGTAGGTCGTGTGATCACTTGGACTGACTTCTGTCGGGATTTCAAAGAGCACCACATTCCACAAAGTGTTGTTGAGAGCAAGCGTGAGGAGTTCCGCAATCTCAAGCAAGGCAACATGTCTGTGTATCAATACAACATCCAGTTTCAGAAACTTGCTCGCTTCGCTAAACAAGACGTTCCTGATGAAAAGAGCATGATCTATCACTTCAGAGGTGGCCTTAGAGAGGATCTGCAGTTAGCTCTCGTTCTTGTTGAGCCTACTCAGTTTGATCAATTCTACAATATGGCACTGAAGCAAGAGGCTGCTCAGCTCAAGTGTGAGGCTTCTAAGAAGAGAGTCAGGGACGCAGTTCAGTCTTCTTCTTCCTCACTTGTGGCAGCTAAGCAACATAAGTTCTGGTTGCCTCCTCCTCCTCCGTTTCGTTAGTCTTACCAGCAGAAGAACAAAGGTGGCCATGGTTCTTCCCACTCTTCCAACTCGGGCTATCAGAACAAGTCTCAGAATCAAGCTCCAAAGTCCAATGCTCCTTATCATCGTCCACTCTCAGAGGTGACTTGCAACAAGTGTCAGCAGAAAGGTCACTATGCTAACAAGTGCTTCAACCAAAGGCACCTGCCTCCTCCTCCTCCTGTCAGATCTTCCAGCAATGCAGTGGTCAAGCATAACTCCAAGTTTGCAAAGGTGAACATGATGAATGCAGCTCAAGCGGAGGAATCTACTGATGTGATAATGGGTAATCTTCCTGTTAATGATATTCCTGCAAAAGTTCTTTTTGATACTGGTGCATCGCTTTCTTTCATATCAAGACCATTTGCATCTAAGCATGAATTGCTTTTCCAAGGATTGCCTAGACCGTTGGCAGTTGTTTCTCCGGGCAAATGCATGAATGCAAGTTCCATGGTTCCGGATGTTTCCATCAAGATGGGAAACTATAAATTTCTGTCTTCTCCAATTGTTCTTGGTGACTCGGATATTGATCTAATTCTCGGGATGGACTGGCTTTCTAAGCACAAGGCTTAACTTGATTGTGCAGCCAGGGAAATTCAATTGACACACTCTTCTGAGGATGTGATTATTTATGCCGCTCGTGATGAAACCATTCGGTTTTTTTCTCTCAATGAGAAGGGCGAATTGAATGCCATCTCTCAAATTCCAGTCGTTTGTGAGTATCAAGATGTCTTTCCAGAAGAGCTTCCGGGTATGCCTCCTCATCGGCCAGTTGAGTTCGTTATCGAACTAGACCCTGGCACTGAACCCGTTTGCAAGCATCCATACAAGCTTGGACCCAATGAGCTGAAGGAATTGAAGAAACAGCTCGATGAACAAGAGCGTCTGGGTTTGATCAGACCGAGTTCTTCTCCATGGGGTTGTGGTGTTCTTTTTGTAAAGAAGAAGGATGGCACGGACCGACTTTGTGTCGACTACCGTCCATTGAACAAGAAGACAATCAAGAACAAGTATCCACTTCCCAACATCAATGAGCTATTCGAGCAACTCAAAGGTGCTAAAGTATTCTCCAAGCTTGACCTTCGTATGGGTTATCATCAGATTCGCATTCGTGAAGAAGATATTCCCAAGACAGCATTCAGAACAAGCTTTGGTTCTTATGAATATACTGTCGTGTCTTTCGGCCTTGTCAATGCTCCTCCAGTATTCTCTCGGATGATGAATTTCATCTTCAACCCCTATACCAATGAATTCGTCCTGGTGTATCTCGATGATATCTTGGTCTTCTCCAAGAATAAGAAGGATCATGCCAAACATTTGCGATTGGTGCTCGACAAGCTCAGAGAGTATCAATTCTATGCGAAGTTCTCTAAATGTGAGTTTTGGCTCGATGAAGTTCTTTTCCTTGGTCACATCATCTCTGCCAAGGGCATCGCTGTTAACCCCGAGAAGGTGTCCGCAATTGTGAATTGGGAACCTCCTCAGAATGTCAAGCAGCTCCGCAGTTTTCTTGGTCTTGCAAGCTATTGCCGAAGATTCGTTGAGAATTTCTCCAAGATTGCAAAGCCTCTTTCCAACCTCCTCCAGAAGCATGTGAAGTATGTCTGGTCTCCTGAGTGTGACGTTGCTTTCAACACTCTCAAAGAGAAACTAGTCACAGCTCCTGTCTTAACTCCTCCTGATGAATCCAAGCCATTTGAAGTTTTCTGTGATGCTTCTCTCCAAGGTCTCGGTGCTGTGTTAATGCAAGAGAAGAAAGTTGTGGCCTATACCTCTCGTCAGTTGAAGCCCAACGAGAAGAACTACCCCACTCACGATCTTGAGTTGGCGGCAGTTGTCCATGCATTAATAACGTGGAGACATCTCTTGTTGGGAAGACAAGTGGACATTTTCACCGATCACAAGAGTCTCAAGTACATCTTCACTCAGCCCAACCTCAACCTCAGGCAGACTCGATGGGTCGAAATGATTCAAGAGTACAATCCGAGTATTGAATATACTCCAGGCAAGGCCAATGTCATTGCAGATGCTTTAAGCAGGAAGGCTTATTGCAACAGCTTAATTCTCAAGCCTTTCCAACCGGATCTTTGTGAAGCTTTCCGCAAGCTGAATCTCCAAGTTGTTCCTCAAGGCTTTCTTGCCAACCTCATAGTCTCTCCTACTTTGGAAGATCAAATTCGTGAGGCACAACTCCTTGATGCCATGGTGAAGAAGGTGAAACGTGGTATCGACAAGGGTCTTTCCAAATACAAGTGCTATCGCATTGATGACAGAGACACTTTATTCTTCGAGGACCGGATTGTGGTTCCTAAAGGTGATCTAAGGAAAGTCATTATGAACGAGGCGCACAATTCTCTTCTTTCCATTCATCCTGGAAGTACGAAGATGTATCATGACCTCAAGCAGTCGTATTGGTGGACTCGAATGAAGCGAGAAATTGCTCAATTCGTGAATGAATGTGATGTCTGTCGAAGAGTGAAAGCAGAACACCAACGACCAGCTGGTCTCCTCCAACCTCTTGCTATCCCAGAATGGAAGTTTGATCATATCGAAATGGACTTCGTGACTGGTTTTCCAAAGTCCAAGCGTGGAAATGATGCTATCTTCGTTGTCATCGACAAGCTTTCTAAAGTGGCTCATTTCCTTCCAATCAAAGAATCCATCACAGCAGCTCAGTTGGCAGAGCTATACACCTCCAGAATTGTCTCCTTGCACGGCATTCCACAATTGATTTCTTCAGATCGTGGAAGCATCTTCACCTCTAAGTTCTGGGACTCCTTCCAGAAGGCCATGGGCACAAACATTCGCTTCAGCACAGCTTTCCATCCTCAAACTAGTGGCCAAGTCGAGCGAGTCAATCAAATTCTTGAAGATATGCTCAGGGCTTGTGTCATTTCCTTTGGCATGAAATGGGAAGATTGTCTTCCATATGCTGAATTCTCCTACAACAACAGCTTCCAAGCAAGTTCGGGCAAGGCCCCATTCGAGATTCTCTATGGCAGAAAGTGTCGTACTCCTCTCAATTGATCAGAGACTGGTGAACGCCAACTTCTTGGCAATGACTTAATCACTGAAGCTGAAGAAATGTGTAAAGTCATCCGTGATAATCTCAAAGCCGCGCAATCGCGCCAGAAGAGTTACTATGATAGTAAGCACCGTGATGTGGCTTTCGAGATCGGAGACCATGTCTACCTCCGCGTCTCTCCAATGAAAGGCACTCGTCGCTTCGGTATCAAAGGGAAGCTTGCCCCTAGATACGTGGGTCCTTTCAATATCATTGGCAAAAGAGGCGACCTCGCCTATCAACTTGAGCTTCCTTCCAACTTCGCGAACGTGCACGATGTGTTCCACGTGTCACAGCTTCGCAAGTGCTTCAAGACGCCTGAGCGCACCATCAACTTCGAAGAGATTGACCTCCAAGAAGATATGTCTTATCATGAGCATCCAGTTGCTATTCTTGAAGATACTGAGCGCAAGACTCACAACAAGTCAATCAAATTCCTGAAAGTGAAGTGGTCGCACCATTCCGACCGGGAAGCCACCTGGGAACACGAGGACCACCTCCGTTCCGAATATCCGGAGTTCTTTCAGTCTTAGATCTCGGGACGAGATCCTGTCGTAGTGGTGGAGTGTTGTAACACCCCGCATGTAACTTTCCATAATTGTAACTCCAACTCTTGCCATTTTCGGCTATGTGCTATGATATTCCCTCCGTGGTCGGGTTTTGTCTTTCGTTTTGCATTTTGTTCATGTCATGCATTTCATATCATGTCATCATGTGCATTGCATTTGCATACGTGTTCGTCTCATGCATCCGAGCATTTTCCCCGTTGTCCGTTTTGCCATCGGGCGCTCCTATCTCCTCCGGTGCATCCCTCTTGTTTTCTTTCGTGAGCGGGTGTTAAACTTTCTCGGAATAGACCGAGGCTTGTCAAGTGGCCTTGGTATACCACCGGTAGACCACCAGTTAAGTTTCGTTCCATTTGGAGGTCGTTTGGTACTCCAACGGTTAATTGGGCATCCGCAAGGTCCATTTGTGTGTTGCAGCAAACCCCCCTCTCTAAACAGCCCAAAACCCACCAAACTCTCTTCCATGCTCTAGGTCGTTCGATCACGATCGTGTGGGCGAAAACCGCATCTCATTTGGACTCTCCTAGCTCCCTCTACCTATAAAAATGCATCCCCTCCCGAAAACGAAACGCAGACGAAACCCTAGAAAAATCCCTCTGCGCCGCCGGACGCGTCCGCCGCCGGCCGGACAGCTGCGCCGCCGCCCCGTCCACTCGCCTCGCGCCACGTGGCACGCCACCGTGCTCCGCGCCGCCGCGGCCCGCCGGGTCCGAGGCCGGCCAGCCCGCGCGCGACCGGGCCCCGAGCAGCCGCCCGGCCTCCGCCGTGCCCCGCCGCCGCCTGCATCGCCTCCCGCGCCGCATGCCCACGCCGCCGCCTTGCGCCGCCGCCGCCGCCGGCCATCGCCGCCGCCTGCCCGCGTCGCTCGCGAGCCCGCCGTCCTCCTAGCCGCGCCGCGCCTCCCTCCTCTTCCTCAGCGTCGGCGGCCTCGGGCAACCACCGGTCGATCGGATCTGGAGCAGTGTACGTTGACTTTCCCGAACCCTAAAAACTTCCAAGTCTTTTTCCGTTACAGCAAGTGCCCATGTTCAACATTGCATAACTCTTTGCATATAGCTCCGTTTCGCGCGTGTAATATATCAAATTGTTCGCCTCGTGATGCTCTAAGTTTTGTTAAATTGCACCATGTTCATTAGAGGTCATCTTGATGCCCAAATCTCTGGTGCAAGAGTGCTAGTTGCTGTTATCTTCTGGTTCTTAGCTGGACTTGAGGATTTGTCATTTTTGTATCATTTAATCTCTGCATCTTATAGGCATGAGCTCTACATGTGTTTTGTTGTATGCCATGCCATCTTTCCAAGGATGTATGCCATGTATTTTTGTGATCTCTGTGGTGACTAGCACAAGCATGCAAACTAGGCTCCGTAATGTTTCGGATTTCAGGGACTTATCACCAAGTCCTTGTCTGCTGTTATTTTGTTGCCATGTAAACTTGATGCTACAGGGAGATCCATGCATATTTTGGAGATATTCATTAAGGATGTTTTGTAGATATTGTTGTAGTTGATCCATTCCTGAACTTTTTCACAATTATGGAGTGCCATAGCATGACTCAATCTTGCTCTACTTTTGCTATAAAATATTTCTGGCAGATTGTTTACGTGTTATTCAATTTTGCCAAGCTTATTGTAGTTGATCCATACATGCTATGTATTTTCTCTTGGTATGAATAGCTTAATAATCATGCCATGTTGCTGTAGGTATGCTAATTATGTCATTCATTGCTTTGTAGTGAGTGCATCAAGCTCACCAAGTTGCCCTCATATTATTATTTCTGCCATGCTCTGTTTTCTGCAAAGTCTGAAACCTGATAACAAAACTTGCTATGTTTACGTGGTTGCCATCATATCTTCTGGTCCTTTTTGGCTTATGGTCACTAAGGGACTTTTGTCATATGTATTTAGTAGAACACTTCCATGCCTTGTTTTGCTATGATAAGTTCCTGTAGCATGTTGAGTTAGTGCTCTGAACATTGCTACCTGATGCTGTTTTCTGTCTGTGATCCTGTTATTTTTTGCACTTTTGCCATGCTTGTTTGAGCTTGATATGTTGTGATCTAGCCGTAGCTCAGTGTTCATTTTTTGTCAAGCATCTCTTGTAGATTACTTTCATATGTTTTGTTGCTATGTTGGAGAGCTGTAGCATTGTTACTTGTTGCATTTTAAGTGCTATCATGCTGTTAATCGCAGATTCGTGTCATTCTTGTTTTGCTTGCCATTCGCAAACCGTGCATCCGTTTCCGGTGATCTTTATATCGATTTCAACGAAAATCATCTCATCTTTCCACTAGCATGCTTGGTTTGCCAAGTTACTGCCTTGTTCATCATTTTTCTTCAGGAGCACGCATATGCATCGCATATCATATCTTGCATATCATACATGTTTCGCATCATGTTGCTTGTGCATTTCTCGTGGTTGATTGTGGTTCCATTTATTTGTGTTCTTGTCTTGAGTAGAGCCGGGAGACAAGTTTGTGAACGAGGAACCTGTTGAGTACGCTTACGAGGATCAAGCTCTCGACAACTCTGAGAACCTTGCAGGCAAGATGACCACCCCGCGAAATCACTTCTATCTTTGCTTTGCTAGTTGTTCGTTCTATTGCCATGCTGCGCTACCTATCACTTGCTATATCATGTCTCCCATATTGCCATGTCAGCCCCTAACCATCCTTTTCCTAGCAAACCGTTGTTTGGCTATGTTACCGCTTTTGCTCAGCCCCTCTTATAGCGTTGCTAGTTGCAGGTGAAGTTGACGTTTGTTCCATGTTGGAACATGGATATGTTGGGATATCACAATATCTCTTATTTAATTAATGCATCTATATATTTTTGTAAAGGGTGGAAGGCTCGGCCTTATGCCTGGTGTTTTGTTCCACTCTTGCCGCCCTAGTTTCTGTCATACCGGTATTATGTTCCTTGAGTTTGCGTTCCTTACGCGGTCGGGTGATTTATGGGACCCCCTTGACAGTTCGCCTTGAATAAAACTCCTCCAGCAAGGCCCAACCTTGGTTTTACCATTTGCCACCTAAGCCTTTTTCCCCCGGGTTTTCTAGAGCCCGAGGGTCATCTTTATTTAAACCCCGGGCCAGTGCTCCTCTGAGTATTGGTCCAACCTGTCAGTCGCCGGTGGCCACCAGGGGCAACTCTGGTCTGGCCTATCGGAAGTTTGGACAATCCGGTGTGCCCTGAGAACGAGATATGTGCAGCTCCTATCGGGATTTGTCGGCACATTCGGGTGGCTTTGCTGGTCTTGTTTTACCATTGTCGAAATGTCTTGTAAACCGGGATTCCGAGACTGATCGGGTCTTTCCGGGAGAAGGTTTATCATTCGTTGACCGTGAGAGCTTATGATAGGCTAAGTTGGGACACCCCTGCAGGGTATTATCTTTCGAAAGCCATGCCCGCGGTTATGAGGCAGATGGGAGTTTGTTAATGTCCGGTTGTAGAGAACTTGTCACCTGACCCAATTAAAATACATCAACTGCGTGTGTAGCCGTGATGGTCTCTTCTCGGCCGAGTCCGGGAAGTGAACACGGTTTGAGTTATGAATGACGTAAGTAGGAGTTCAGGATCACTTCTTGGTCATTGCTAGATGACGACCGTTTCCGTTGCTTCTCTTCTCGCTCTATTTTGCGTATGTTAGCCACCATATATGCTTATTGCCGCTGCAGCTCCACCTCATTACACCATCTTTTCCTATAAGCTTAAATAGTCTTGATCTCGCGGGTGTGAGATTGCTGAGTCCTCGTGACTCACAGATTCTACCAAAACAGTTGCATGTGCCGACGATGCCAGTGCAGATGATGGGATCGATCTCAAGTGGGAGTTCGATGAGGAACGTGGTCGTTACTATGTGTCTTTTCCTGATGATCAGTAGTGGAGCCCAGTTGGGACGATCGGGGATCTAGCATTTGGGGTTATCTATTTTCATTTGGATCTTGACCGAAGTCGGTCTATGTGTGTATTTTGGATGATGTATGGATTATATTTATGTATTGTGTGAAGTGGTGATTGTAAGCCAACTCTTTATCCCATTCTTGTTCATTACATGGGATTGTGTGAAGATGACCCTTCTTGCGACAAAACCACTATGCGGTTATGCCTCTAAGTCGTGCCTCGACACGTCGGAGATATAGCCGCATCGTGGGCATTACAATTTGCTTCAAGTTTTGGACATCAGTCACACTGAGCTTGGCCATGTGCTTCTTGAACTGAGTCTTTTCATAGTCAATTTTCTTCTTCAGTTCAACTATCCCCTGAGCAAGAGCCAGTTCAGGAGCAATGGCTCCGTGGAAGGAGACGCTGAGGCCAATTGGGAGCTGAAGATCATCAAAACTGAGGTTTGGGCTGTAAAACCACAGATCAATGAACTTGTTCAGGATGTCCACATCAAAAAGGGGAAGATCATTGAAGATTCCCGCCTCTTGCTTGCTCTTTATCAGCAGCTTGAGAGCATCGTCGCCAAGGTCGTCGTCACTAGACAGATCAATGGCTTTGTTCTCACTCCTCAGAATGGCAGCTGGGGTCAGCGCTTGTCCAGTAATCTGCATGGGCTTCTTCTTCTTCTCAGACTTGGAGATGCGAGAGAGATCTTCAGAATGCACACTTGGTGCAGGAGGAGCAGTGGCCAGAGACTTCGGACGCAAAGCTCTTGGTGCAACAGAGGGCTTTGAAACCTTGGGTTTCTTTGGCTTTTGGGGCTTTGGTGGAGCAGGCGCTTCATCAGAATCAGCGTCGTCTGCAGAGTGCTCCATGGCTGCCCCCTGAACGGCAATATGCGTGATGAGACCCTCAAGGTTGTAGAAGGGGCCGATGATATTGGGTTCTGCATCGCGTGTGCCATCAGCCCGAGCAGCAGAAGGACCGGGGTTGAAGTCTAAACCCAGCGATTTCTTGTTCTCTTTGGCCGATGCCATTGCAGTCTGAAAGTTGCGCTTGAAAAGATTGTTGTCACGACACCATAGCAATGATGATGGGTCGCCATTGGCAGGCTGTGGTCCACGGACCATACAGGGGTAGAAACCCTGAGCAATAGCTTCAGCTCTGTTCTTGGGTTGAAGATTTCGAAAGAGAATATCACCCCAAGGACACTTGATGGCATTCTTCTCAGCATACTCCTGGGTCACGAACCTGTATTTGAACCATTTCTCGGCCCAATATCTTCGAATCCACTAGATTCGAGTTTTACGCTGATTGTAATCCTCTTCTGGATCACTCTTGTATAGCTCATAGAGATCTGGTGGCAAATCCCTTGATGTGCCCCCACGGCGCTGCCTGCCGCCCTTCCTTGCAGACTTTTCTGTGGCCATGAAGTTCAGACTGAATGGCTTCAAAGCTGTCAAAGTCTTCCGTCTGCTGGTCAGACAAGAACTAGCTTCGGGAGACTTAATGTGATGCTGTAAGAATTCTGCAAATGAATGCAGACTATGAGAACCAAGGGATTCTCCCACGGGCATGTACCTGTGATAGCATTAGAGATGTGAGGGAAGGGGAAGAGGTCATATGCATTCTCAGAAGATTTTGAAGATAAATCAGTTTAGAAAACATTGACCTCATAGCGCGAAGACATTCACTTTATGTTGGGAGTTGGTTCCAGATTTGTACGAATCCAAAAATAGGTACAAGATCTAACTATGTGTGAAGCATAAGTGAATATACTAGGCATATTATGAGATGCAGAACAGGATAGATCTAACTATGTAGCCACAGAAACCTCTTTTGGTGAGGAAGGATGAATCTATCGGATCAAAAAGGAAGTAAAAGTGAGTTTTAATTACCACACGAAGAACTGCTAGACGAAGTAGAGAGGAGGCCGAGCAGTTCGATCTTCCGTGCCCTAACTTGGCGACGGAAGACACCTATGGCGGCAGCGGAGAAGACGAAGTCCGCGGCCGGTGTGAGGACGGCAGCGGCGTGTCACGACCGGATTTTTGGGATATTAATTTCCCAGAAAAATGGCCTTTGTGCTCACCAGCCCCAGGATTACTGTTAGCTGATGAGGCACCAACTTGATACAAGAATTCCAAGCAAGGTACAACATATGTAGTACAAGACCATTGTGGCCTAGGAGTACAACACTTGGTTTCTAGTGGTTGATGGCGGAAGTGGTTTGTGGTTCATCTGCGTCTATGGGACTCCATTTCCCACAAGAACAGCCGACCAGGATAACTCCTATCTTCACGAGGCCGCTATCGTCCTTGCGGGGCTGTCGTCGTAACGCTCTTCTCCACGTAAGGAATCTGGCCAAGACAATAGCCAGGGACAAGCCAGTGAGTACGTTTGAATGTACTCGCAAACATTAAGAACACGGGTATAATATAATAAGAGACGATCATGCTCCGAAATATTCATGATCATAGCGTCTATCACGAAATAAATGAAATCCATGGCACTCGTAAGCAGGTGTAATTATGAATATGCAATGCGGAGTAGAGAATAGAACGCACTATTCGAGTGTCTGGAGCGACGCCTCAAAAAGTTGTAAATAAATTAACAATGCCGCAGTCGGGCGTCTGGGTGACACCACATAAAGGGCTTATAAAGGATAAATAAATAACAAACATGCCGCAGTCGGGCGTCTGAGCGACACCACATAAAGGGCTTATAAAGGATAAATAAATAACAAAACATGCCGCAGTCGGGCGTCTGAGCGACACCACATAAAGGGCTTATACAAGAATGATCACAGTGAATATCCAGGAGGTAGAACCGTCCCAGGGATACTCAATAAATTCAAATAAAGTAAATGGTTAGTCCACAATAATAATAATCATAAACCACATGTCACAGGTCATAAACAAAGTTCTGGTATATCCGTTTCTCCATCCGAAGACCGTCACTACTCTAGTTTAGCCATTCTCCATCCGAATACCGTTACTATGATCTAGTTTAGCCGTTCTCCATCCGAAAACCGTCACATGACCCACCTCGGACTGGGGTCCGTACCCATGAACATGGCTATCCGAATGGATATATCCTCTGCAGAGGGTGTACTATTCACCCACAAGTAACGGATTTATTTAGCCCATCGAGACTAATTCCGCCTACGGCCTTTTAATTGAAAACACGCCTGACCTGCACACACCAGCTTAACTTACCGGTGTCTGGAATCACCCACGACACCTGCCAAGCAAAACTCTAAGTGGGGAGGCTACAACCTCGACGTAGCATGGGATCAAATTTATATTCGCGCGCTCTAAGGGGTGCCCCCCTCTCGGTCCCAACCGGAAACACCCATGCCCCCGGACCAGGTGGCATGCCTACCGGAGGCCTCCGGTATCTTCCACCATGGCCTCTCTGTACGGTGTGTGGTTTGGTAAGGGGTTGACAACTTACTGAACCGTACCCTACCTGCGGCAGGGACAAGTGGTAGTACAAAACAAGTAGGGGAAGTTGCTGAACAAGACTCGACCTACGACCGACTCAGGCGGTCCAAGTATTTCTCCGAATAATAGCATAACCAAAAATATTTCCATCGACAGACAGAATCACTGCTCATCAAAACTCATCATGCCATACCGGACACACTCGTCCCAACGAGGAACTAGGGACAAGCTCGTGTCTACCTAAGACCATGACTCTCCCGGCTTCCTGCCGATATGCATGAAAGATTCACGAGGGTGATCACTATCACAACATGTCCATTACTAACAGCAAAACATCTCCAATATGCACTCATGCGCGAGAATTTGTCGTTACATAAAAAAAATAACGCATGCTCCAAGTCAAGTGGTGTTGTAACCTTATCAAAACACCTCACGAAAATATTATGCCAGAGTTCAGAATGCTTGCCTTCAAGAGTATGCAAAGGGTGCACTTTTAGAAAGCTTTCTTCTCCCTCCATTTCCTATTTTTGAAAAGTATTCAAATAACAAATATTTCAAACACAGTACAAAAAGTTGTGTCAAATATTTTTGAAATAAATCTTAAAATAAACTAGATAAAATTTGAGAGAGGAAGGAAAAAGAATCAACTCATTTGGAGTTTTATTTTAAAAGCTATAGCCAGTCAAAGTTTGGTCAACTCTATTTTTAATAAAATCCAGAAAAAGAAAACGTTTCGGGGGAGAATACGCTTTCGCAGCAGAGGAGACGTACTCGGGATTTATACGCCTTCACTTAACCAGAGTGGACGGCGCGCGGGTCACTGACAGTGGGTCCAGGGGACCCACTGGTCAGCTTTGACTGGTCTTCCCTCCCTCCTCTCTCTCTGCCCGAACGGTGGCGGGTCTCCGGCGATCGCCGGCGCCGAACGGCAGCTCCCCATGGGGCCCCGAGGGCAGGGATGGATCCGCCAGACTGGGGCGGTCCTCCCGGTGGGCGCTAGGCAGGTGGGGACGGAGAAAGTCACCGGCGGCGAGCTCCGCGGCGGACGGCGGTTCGGGAGATAAGTGAGCTTCGGGCTATGGTGGTCATAGGTCGAGGCTGAGGCGCTAGGCAGCTCTGCAAGGCTATGGGGAGACTCTTGGTGGCGCTGGATGGGCGGGGGAGGGTCTGGCTGCGGCGTATTGCACCGGAGCTCGGCGGCGGCCGAACTGGCCGGAGGCGAGGAAGAAAGCCCTTCCCCGTCGATTGCTGGCTGCGGGAGTACTATGTGGGTGGCCTGGGGTTGCCTGAGGTATTGAACGAGCTCGGGGATCCCTTAAATAGGCGCTCGAGGCGGATCCCGTGGTGGCTGAGGATAAGAACGCCGGCGACAGCCGTGCTGTAGCTGCAGGGCGTCGTGGCGGCGACGAGCACGTGCCGACGAGCTTCGGGATAAGCTCGAGCTGTTCATAGGGGCAGCTGGCACGCTGGTGTGGTTTGGGCGGCGCCGTCCATGGCAGAGGCTCGCTGCCGACGCCGGCGTGCCGCCAAAAGCTCTGCCAGCGGCGCTGTAGGGCGCCAGGGGTGGCGTGGAGAGTGGGCGAGGCTAGTGCGCGTCTGAGCAGGCGAGCTGGGGCCAGGGACGGGACGCGTCGAGGGCGGCAGTGCGGCGCGGTGGCTTGGTGCGCGCGCGTGCAAAACATGCGCTCTGGGCGCGCCCAGAGCACGCACGGGCCGTGTTCGACGAAATGCCGGGGCGGCCTAGAGTGCGAGGGTGAGGCTGGCAATTAACAGGACTAGGATAGAGATAGCTAGGAGTTTAGTGGACAAGGTTGATGGGTCAGTGGAACAAGATCATAGTGAAAACTAGGAAACATGCCCAAAACTGACTGTGCACACCAAGTGTTCGACAGAATGCCAAGTGCACTTAGGCAACTCTTGGAGTGGCCAAAATCTCCAGATCAGGGTCTCTCTAGTTGTAGGTGATGATGGCAACTTCATTTGGGCAAAACCAGAAACTTGTTAGTGCAAGTTTTGCAAAACTCCAGTTTTGGACAGAAAGAAAGAGGTTTCATTGCATGCACTTAAAATCCTCCAATGGGTCCAATCTCCTGGACTTAAGGGTTCGGTAGGGGGGGCTACAAGCAGGAAAAGGCTCAGGGTCACTAGAGCAAAAATAAAATAGGGTTGCAGTACAAATCATCAAACTGGACCAAAATGGAAAAGAGGTTGGTTCACTCAATTTTTTCAAAGGACAACACTGGGTTTTTGCATGAAGTTGAATCATATGCATCTACTGACATCTCCAAACACTTGGAAGAATTTTTAAAGAAATATTTAAATAGGTTGTAGTGCAAAAATGCCTACTGGACCAGATTTGAAATGTTGATGTAGAGCTCAAAATCTCCAATGACCAAAAGATATTTTTGCATAGAAGTGATGTGGAAGCATCACATGACATCCCCAAATTTTGGTGGAAATTTTAAATGCATTTGCCAAATGGTTGCAGTGTAAAACAGGCTCCAAAGTTTATGAAAAATTATTTTAAAGGAATAAAGCTTAGGGAAAAGCAAATCTTACAAATTAAATCCACTGATAAAGAATTGTTTTATAGAGAGAGTATTCAAATCCAATAATACTTTCGGAAAGTTTTCACTTGAGGTAAAAAAATCCTCAATATCAAAAGGGCAAATCTAGACAAATGGAAAAGTTTTAATTTCTGGCAAAATTTTAAATCAAACAAGGTCAAAATTTTGGGGTGTCACACGGCGAGGTCGCGGCAGCTAAGCACTTCGTCGCCGACGTCGTCTAGAGCTAGCGGTGGCGCCATATGGTTGTCGCTTTACTTTATCACTAAGAGGTAGCGATAGTCGTAGAAGCAATAGTTGGCGAGACGACAACGATGCTACGATGGAGATCAAGATGTCGCGCCGGTGACGATGGTGATCAACGGCACAAGATGATGATGGCCATATCATATCACTTATATTGATTGCATGTGATGTTTATCTTTTATGCATCTTATTTTGCTTAGATCGACGGTAGCATTATAATATGACCTCTCACTAAATTTCAAGGTATAAGTGTTCTCACTGAGTATGCACCGTTGCGAAAGTTCGTCGTGCCGAGACATCATGTGATGATCGGGTGTGATAAGCTCTACGTTCACATACAACGGGTGCAAGCCAGTTTTGCACACGCACAATACTTGGGTTAAACTTGACGAGCCTAGCATATGCAGATATGGCCTCAGTGTTCGAGCGTGAATCATATAGTAGATATGATCAACATAGTGATGTTCACCATTGAAAACTACTCCATCTCACGTGATGATCGGACATGGTTTAGTTCATATGGATCACGTGATCACTTAGATGATTAGAGGGATGTCTATCTAAGTGGGAGTTCTTTAGTAATATGATTAATTGAACTTTAATTTATCATGAACTTAGTACCTGATAGTATTTTGCATGTCTATGTTGTTGTAGATAGATGGCCCGTGTTGTTGTTCTGTAGAATTTTAATGCGTTCCTAGAGAAAGCTAAGTTGAAAGATGATGGTAGCAACTACACGGACTGGGTCCGTAACTTGAGGATTATCCTCATTGCTGCACAGAAGAATTACGTCCTGGAAGCACCGCTAGGTGTACCACCCGCGCTGGCAACTGCAGACATTGTGAATGCCTGGCAGTCGCGTGTTGATGACTACTCGATAGTTCAGTGTGCCATGCTTTATGGCTTAGAACTGGGACTTCAACGACGTTTTGAACGTCATGGAGCATATGAGATGTTTCAGGAGTTGAAGTTAATATTTCAAGCAAATACCCAGATTGAGAGATATGATGTCTCCAATAAGTTCTATAGCTGCAAAATGGAGGAGAATAGTTCTGTCAGTGAACATATACTCAAAATGTCTGGGTATAATAATCACTTGATTCAACTGGGAGTTAATCTTCCGGATGATAGTGTCATTGACAGAATTCTTCAATCACTGCCACCAACCTATAAGAGCTTCGTGATGAACTATAAGATGCAAGGGATGGATAAGACATTTCCCGAGCTCTTCGCAATGCTAAAGGCAGCGGAGGTAGAAATCAGGAAGGAGCATCAAGTGTTGATGGTCAACAAGACCACCAGTTTCAAGAAAAAGGGTAATAAAGGGAAGAAGGGGAACTTCAAGAAGAACGACAAGCAAGTTGTTGCTCAAGTGAAGAAGCCCAAGTCTGGACCTAAGCCTCAGACTGAGTGCTTCTACTACAAAGGGACTGGTCACTGGAAGTGGAACTGCCGCAAGTATTTGGCGGATAAGAAGGATGGCAAGGTAAATAAAGGTATATGTGATATACATGTAATTGATGTGTACCTTACTAATGCTCGCAGTAGCACCTGGGTATTTGATACTGGTTCTGTTGCGAATATTTGCAACTTGAAACAGGGACTACAGATTAAGCGAAGATTGGCTAAGGACGAGGTGACGATGCGCGTAGGAAATGGTTCCAAAGTCGATGTGATCGCGGTCGACACGCTACCTCTACATCTACCTTCGGGATTAGTTTTAGACCTGAATAATTGTTATTTGGTGCCAGCGTTGAGCATGAACATTATATCTGGATCTTGTTTGATGCGAGACGGCTATTCATTTAAATCTGAGAATAATGGTAGTTCTATTTATATGAGTAATATCTTTTATGGTCATGCACCCTTGAAGAGTGGTCTATTTATATTGAATCTCGATATTAGTGATACACATATTCATAATATTGAAGCCAAAAGATGCAGAGTTGATAATGATAGTGCAAGTTATTTGTGGCACTGCCGTTTAGGCCATATTGGTGTAAAGTGCATGAAGAAACTCCATTCTGATGGACTTTTAGAATCACTTGATTATGAATCACTTGGTACTTGCGAACCATGCCTCATGGGCAAGATAACTAAGACTCCATTCTCCGGAACAATGGAGCGAGCAACAGATCTGTTGGAAATCATACATACTGATGTATGTGGTCTGATGAATGTTGAGGCTCGCAGCGGGTATCATTATTTTCTCACCTTCACAGATGATTTGAGAAGATATAGGTATATCTACTTGATGAAACATAAGTCTGAAACATTTGAAAAGTTCAAAGAATTTCAGAGTGAACTGGAAAATCATCGTAATAAGAAAATAAAGTTTCTACGATCTGATCGTGGAGGAGAATATTTGAGTTACGAGTTTGGTCTTCATTTGAAAGAATGCGGAATATTTTCGCAACTCACGCCACCCAGAACACCACAGTGTAATGGTGTGTCCGATCGTCATAATCGTACTTTACTAGATATGGTGCGATCATGTCTCTTACTGATTTACCGCTATCTTTTTGGGGCTATGCTTTAACGACAGCTGCATTCACGTTAAATAGGGCACCATCTAAATCCGTTGAGACGACACCTTATGAACTGTTGTTTGGCAAGAAACCAATGTCATCATTTCTTAAAGTTTGGGGCTGCGATGCTTATGTGAAAAAGCTTCAATCTGATAAGCTTGAACCCAAATCAGAGAAATGTGTCTTCACAGGATACCCAAAGGAGACTATTGGGTACACCTTCTATCACAGATCCGAAGGAAAAACATTCGTTGCTAAGAATGGATCCTTTCTAGAGAAGGAGTTTCTCTCGAAAGAAGTGAGTGGGAGGAAAGTAGAACTTGATGGGGTAACTGTACCTACTCCCTTATTGGAAAGTAGTACATCACAGAAATCTATTCCTGTGACTCCTACACCAATTAGTGAGGAAGCTAATGATGATGATCATGTAACTTCAGATCAAGTTACTACCAAACCTCGTAGGTCAACTAGAGTAAGATCCGCACCAGACTGGTACGGTAATCCTGTTCTGGAGGTCATGTTACTTGACCATGACGAACCTACAAACTATGAGGAAGCGATGATGAGCCCAGATTCCGCGAAATGGCTTGAGGCCATGAAATCTGAGATGGGATCCATGTTTGAGAACAAAGTGTGGACTTTGGTTGACTTGCCCGATGATCGGCAAGCCATGGAGAATAAATGGATCTTCAAGAAGAAGACTGACACTGACGGTAATGTTACTGTCTACAAAGCTCAACTTGTTGCGAAAGGTTTTCGACAAGTTCAAGGAGTTGACTACGATGAGACCTTCTCACCCATTGTGATGCTTAAGTCCGTCCGAATCATGTTAGCAATTGCTGCATTTTATGATTATGAAATTTGGAAAATGGATGTAAAGATTGCATTCCTGAATGGATTTCTGGAAGAAGAGTTGCATATGATGCACCCTGAAGGTTTTATCGATCCAAAGGATGCTAACAAAGTGTGCAAACTCCAGCGATCCATTTATGGACTGGTGCAAGCATCTCGGAGTTGGAATAAACGTTTTGATAGTGTGATCAAAGCATATGGTTTTATACGGACTTTTGGAGAAGCCTGTATTTACAAGAAAGTGAGTGGGTGCTCTGTAGCATTTCTAATATTGTATGTGGATGACATATTGTTGATTGGAAATGATATAGAATTTCTGGATAGCATAAAAGGATACTTGAATAAGAGTTTTTCAATGAAAGACCTCGGTGAAGTTGCTTATATATTGGGCATCAAGATCTATAGGGATAGATCAAGATGATTAATTGGACTTTCACAAAGCGCATACCTTGATAAAGTTTTGAGGAAGTTCAAAATGGATCAAGCAAAGAAAGGGTTCTTGCCTATATTACAAAGTGTGAACTTGAGTCAGACTCAATGCCCGAACTCTCCAGAAGATAGAGAGAAAATGAAAAGTGTTTCATATGCTTCAGCCATAGGCTCTATCATGTATGCAATGTTGTGTAACAGACCTGATGTGTGCCTTGCTATAAGTTTAGCAGGGAGGTACCAAAAGGAGCGGATCACTGGACATCGGTCAAGAACATCCTGAAATACCTGAAAAGGACTAAGGATATGTTTCTCGTTTATGGAGGTGACAAAGAGCTCGTCGTAAATGGTTACGTCGATGCAAGCTTTCACACTGGTCCGGATGACTCTAAGTCACAAACCGGATACGTATTTATAATAAACGGTGGAGCTCTCAATTGGTGTAGTTCTAAGCAAAGCGTCATGGCAGGATCTACATGTGAAGCGGAGTACATAGCTGCTTTGGAAGCAGCAAATGAAGGAGTTTGGATGAAGGAGTTCATATCCGATCTAGATGTCATATCTAGTGCATCGGGTCCAATGAAAATCTTTTGTGACAATACTGGTGCAATTGCCTTGGCAAAGGAATCCAGATTTCACAAGAGAACCAAGCACATCAAGAGCTTCAATTCCATCCGCGATCAAGTCAAGGAGGGAGACATAGAGATTTGCAAGATACATACGGATCTGAATGTTCAGAACCGTTGACTAAGCCTCTCTCAAGAGCAAAACATGATCAACACCAAGACTCCATGGGTGTTAAAATCATTACTGTGTAATCTAGATTATTGACTCTAGTGCAAGTGGGATACTGAAGGAAATATGCCCTAGAGGCAACAATAAAGTTGTTATTTATATTTCCTTATATCATGTAAATGTTTATTATTCATGCTAGACTTGTATTAACCGGAAACTTAGTACATGTGTGAATACATAGACAAATAGAGTGTCACTAGTATGCCTCTACTTGACTAGATCGTTGAATCAAAGATGGTTAAGTTTCCTAACCATAGACATGAGTTATCATTTGATTAACGGGATCACATCATTAGAGAATGATGTGATTGACTTGACCCATTCCATTAGCTTAGCACTTGATCGTTTAGTATATTGCTATTGCTTTCTTCATGACTTATACATGTTCCTATGACTATGAGATTATGCAACTCCCGAATACCGGAGGAACACTCTGTGTGCTACCAAACGTCACAGTGTAACTGGGTCATTATAAAGGTGCTCTACAGGTGTCTCCGATGGTACTTGTTGAGTTGGCACAGATCAAGATTAGGATTTGACACTCCGATTGTCAGAGAGGTATCTCTAGGCCCTCTCGGTAATGCACATCACTATAAGCCTTGCAAGCAATGTGACTAATGAGTTAGTTACGGGATGATGCATTACGGAACCAGTAAAGAGACTTGCCGGTAACGAGATTGAACTAGGTATTGTGATACCGACGATCAAAACTCGGCCAAGTAACATACCGATGACAAAGGGAACAACGTATGTTGTTATGCGGTTTGACCGATAAAGATGTTCGTAGAATATGTAGGAGCCAATATGAGCATCCAGGTTTCGCTATTGGTTATTGACCAGAGATGTGTCTCGGTCATGTCTACATAGTTCTCGAACCCGTAGGGTCCGCACGCTTAACGTTCGGTGACATTTGTTATTATGAGTTTATGTGTTTCGATGTACCGAAGATAGTTCGGAGTCCCGGATATGATCACGGACATGACGAGGAGTCTCGAAATGGTCGGGACATAAATATTGATATATTGGACGACTATATTCGGACACCAGATGAGTTCCGAGGGTCACTGGATATTTATCGGAGTGCCGGGGGGTTATCAGAACCCCCGGAGGGAAGTATTGGGCCTTACTGGGCCTTAGGGGAGATAGAGGGCTGCAGCCCAGGAGGTGGCGCCCCCCAAGGGGAGTCCGAATTGGACTAGGGGAGGGGGCGCGGCCCCTCTTTCCCTCTCCCTCTCCCTCTCTTTTCTTCCCCCTTCCTCCTTCCTTGTAGGACTAGGAAAGGATGAATCCTACTCCTACTAGGAGGAGGATTCCTCCTCTCCTTGGGCGCACCAAGGCCGGCCGGCCTTCCCCCTTGCTCCTTTATATACGGTGGGAGGGGGCACCCTAAGACACACAAGTTGATTGTTCCAAGCCATGTGCGGTGCCCCCCTCCACCATAATCCACCTCAGTCATATCGTCGTAGTGCTTAGGAAAAGCCCTGCACCGGTAGCTTTATCATCACCGTTATCACGCCATCATGTTGATGAAACTCTCCCTCAAAGCTCTACTGGATCGTGAGTTCGTGGGACGTCACCAGCTGAACGTGTGCAGATCGCGGAGGTGACGTACGTTCGTTACTAGGATCTGTCGATCGTGAAGATGTACGACTACATCAACCGCGTTGTCATAACGCTTGCGCTTACGGTCTATGAGGGTACGTGGACGACACTCTCCCCTCTCGTTGCTATGCATCACCATGATCTTGCGTGTGGGTAGGAGTTTTTTTGAAATTACTACGTTCCCCAACACTTTAGCCCTTAATTAACTTAGATGGGGTCTATGCGTGGAGTTTTTGGTAGCACCACTCATCCTAGATCCCATGCTTTTCTTTTGACTTTAAAATTTAAATATATTATATCGTTTGAACATAAAGTCCAATTTATATTTTGTTGCATATTCGTGTTTCTTTGTGACAAGTGCTTTTAAGTAAGATCTATTTTGAATACGTTTTGACAATTTTTTTAAACTCTGTTAAGTTTCAACTGCTGAAACTCAGTACGAATGAATGACCAAATCATAAGTTTTAGGTTCTTAAACTTAAAACCTAGTGTGCCCTGATGCGAAATCCAACAACTTTGCAAATTGTGAGGCAATCGAGCGGCCGGACAAGTTTCAACTACTAAAATTTGATAGGAACAATGTTAAATTCGGCAAGTTGCAAAAACTAATACCCAAATTCGAGACCCTAAGTCGTAAAGGCTTAGCCCTAAACCCTAAGCCTTAAGTCGAGAACCCTAAAACCTAAAAGCGTATGAAACTTGGTAAAAATTTAGGGTTAATTATCCTTTTGCCCTTAGTGGTGTCCATGTGCTCAGTTTTTCCCTCAGATGCGAATTGTGCTCAGTTTTTCCCCTAGTCCATGCACAGCTACTATGTTGAGGCCAAACGGCCAAATTTGAGTCCATTTCGTCGGCCGGCGTTAGTGGTTGTAGGTCCGGAGCTTACACGTGGGACCGCGTGGACGTGGGTCCGGAGCTGACATGTGGGCCCGTGTAACAAAATCCGCAAAATCCGCAGTGGTGTCCACGTCGACGCCCACTCTGCCCGTCCGCCGACCGGCTGTCCCGCGCCGCCGCCGCACCTACGCCGCGGCCAGCACCTGCCCCGCCACCAGCTGCACGGCCTGCTCCGCCGCTACCGTCCTGCGCCGACGCTCCACGGCTACCTGCGACGCCCGCCACCTTCCTGCGATGCCACGGGTGGGGCGCCCGCCACCTGCTCGACCTGCAGCGCGGCCTCCTTCCATGCGCCCGGCTGGAGCGCTGAAATGTGGGGGGTTGCAGGAGCTGTTTGAACTAGGAGGAAGAACCCTAGGGCGAAATGCCGAGCAGCGGTGACCCCGGAGTATTTGGCGAGGCAGGCATCGGGCCGGAGACCTGCCGCGTCCACGACTGGGTTCCCGAGGGGTAAGTCACGCCTCCTATTTGGATTGAGCTTAGTTGTGCATTTGAACAGTCGATTCGAGTAGGTTTGCCCAATTAGTGTGCTGATTGCGTCTCTGTTTTTCGTCAGTTAGGATGGAGTTGCGGTTTGCTTTCTTGGTGCACATTAGAAGGGACCGGTACATGTTCGATGCAAAGGATAAGAAGAAATACCAAGGAGGTTTCGATTATCGGTTGCCAATGGCTAGTAATTGGAGCTTCAGACAATTTGGGAAGGTAATTTGTAGCCAATATCCTTGGGGTTTGCTTGATGAAGTGGTATACTATGATGGGGAAAAGAAATGGGTGACAGTTAGTAATGATGAAGAGCTGGCTACCATGCTTGTTAGGCATAAAGAGAAAGATAATTTTTATGTGAGGCTGCAAGTTGATGTGCTTGAGCAGGCATTTGGACCTAGGATGACGGGTGCAACATCTCGGGGAGAACCAAGTTGTCGTAATGGCATCTCTAACCAGAACAGTTCAGTTGGTGCACGGCGACGTGGTGGCTCGACAAGTGTGGGCAACGGCAGTAGGGTCCCCCTTGAAGTGGAGCCTGATGACTACAATTCTGGGGTTGATGAAAGGAAGCTATATTCTGATGTTCTTCGAAATTTACGATGGGCACCTCGGGCTGAAAACTAAGATGAGGCTCACAATGCAGTCCATGTGGATGATGACGCGGTGGGTGAGGACAAAGACCTTGCAGCTGTTGAACGGGACCCTTTGAACACTCATATGGAAGAAGGTACCGTTTTTTGCATCGATGACTGAGTGTAGAAATGCACTTGTGACATACTGCATCAAGGTAGAATGTACTTTCAAAGTTGACAAGAGCGATCAAGTACGTTACAGAGTGCACTGTCCGACTGAGGGTTGTCCATGGAGGCTGCTCACATATAAAATGCGAAATAGCACTAATGTTCAAGTCAAAGTGAACCCTTTTAAGCACACATGCCAGGAATCAACCCTTGGGAAGGATACAATCAGTAGAGCCAAGTCAAGATGGGTGGCAGAAGAAGTAAAGAAGTGGGTGAAAGAAAACCAGCAAGTGGGTCCAAAGGAATTGCAGAAGAACATCAAAGATAAGTTCAAGATAGATTTACCATACATGAGGTTGTTCAATGGTAAACAACATGCTATGGATTCTATTTATGGTAACTGGCAGGAAAGTTTTCAATTGTTGTATTCATTCAAAGGTGAAGTGGAGAGGACAAGCCCAGGTAGTATTGTAGATATTGATCAGCACACTGTAGAGTACACATTCGGGGGAGTGACAAAGACCAAGGAATGCTTTAGGAGAGGTTTTGTCTGCTTTGAGGCTTGTCGCCGGGGTTTTTTGGCAGGCTGCAGGCCTTATTTGGCTATTGAAGCCACTTTTCTCGTAGGGAGGTTTAAAGGACAGTTAGTAGCAGCTTGTGCAGTTGATGCACACAGTTTTGTATTTCCAGTTGCATACGGTGTGTTGGAGACACAGTCTGAGGAGAGCTGGACTTGGTTTTTGCATAATCTGCGCCGAGCTATTGCACATCCCAATGGGTTGGTCATTCATACAGATGCCTGCAAAGGTTTGGAAGTGGCCGTGGACAATGTGTTCCCTGGAGTAGAGCATACACTACTAGGGAAAACCTTATACACAACATCTTAGCAGTAGCGCTGGACAAAATAATGCGCTACTGCTACTTAGTAGCAGCGCCCGAAAATAAACCGCGCTACTGCTATAAATTTAGCAGTAGCGCGTTCTAGCAAAAAGCGTTGCTGCTATGTTTGAACTGGGCGCACATGCCTAGCCCAACTTAGCAGTAGCGCGTATCCCCGTCCGGCGTTACTCCTATTCTCCTTAGCTGTAGCGCTTTTCTCGCACACACGCTACTACTAACCCTACCTTATCCTCCCCACGCGTCCGACCCTCTCTCTCACTCACTCTCCCTCTCAGTCACTCTCGCCCGCGCCGATACCCGTCGTCCGCCGCCGCCGCTGCCGTCGCCGTCCTCCACCGAGGTACTCCCTCCTCCTCCCACCGCGCCCTCCTCCCTCCTCCTCCCACCGCGCCCTCCTCCCTCCGCCTCCAGCCGCCCCCTCCTCCCTCCTCCTCCAGCCGCCCCCTCCTCCCTCCTCCCTCCTCCTCCAGCCGCCCCCTCCCTCCCTTGTCTCAGTTCTTGCAAATTGTAGGTAATTTAAATGTAGATAATTAGTAAGTGTTTAAAATAATTAGTAAGTAAATTAATAAACTAGTTGAACTAGTTTAGTTTTAGTTGAACTAGTTTAGTAAGTAAATTAATAAACTAGTTGAACTAGTTTAGTTTCAGTTCAACTAGTTTAGTAAGTAAATTAATAAACTAGTTGAACTAGTTGAATTAATAGAACTAATGTATTTTTAGTAAGAAAATTAATATAACTAGTTGAACTACTTTATTTTTAGAAAGAACTAGTTTTTTTCTATTTATAGTAAGTTTATATTTAGTAAGAACTAGTTGAATTAATAGAACTAGTTGAACATGTCATATTTGTTGTTATTTTTTTATTTTAGTAAGAACTAGTTTATATTTAGTAAGAACTAGTTTATATTTAGTAAGAACTAGTTGAATTAATAGAATTAATAGGGTTTTTGCTTTCGCAGAAATCAAGGAGCCCCTCCATCATCCCCGCCGTCGTCCCCGTCACCGACCCCCTCCGACCTCGAGGTGAGACCAGCCAAATCTCCATGTCAATATGAGTCCCAGAAGATATATATATGATGTAGATAAAAACATGTATATCCTGTGTTGCTCAAATAGGATATGTGGTTGCCCAAGTGGCCGGTGATGTTCAGGTTACACCTCCGAGTGGCCTATGTTTTGCCGGAGTGTTGATTAATTTCCGTTCCGGAAATTTCAGGCACTCGATATGTCCTTTTTTAGCAAAGGTCATGCCGGATTTTTCCGTGAATTCTGGTATGACTTGTGCTAGAATATGTAGGAAATATCGAGTGGCCTGGATTTTCTTGAAAAATAATGATCTAATTTAGGTTTTTTATTACATATATTTAATTGTACAAGTTTAATCTTTGAATTATGAACGTAGGAAATGTCGTACTCGGATGACGAAAGTCTCCCGGGGGAGTGCGGCTGGTGCCACGACGATCGAGGTCTATGTGACAGGTGCCCTCAGCTGGACGATGATCGGCGGTTCAGCATTAAGCTCGAGGAGACCTTCGACGCTGAAACGGTACGCAACGACGACAAGTGTTTTTTCGTAATTAAGCACGACTTCATCTATTTCAACGTCTAATTTTCATCTTTTACAATTCGACTAGCTTATCCCATGCCATGCAAGACGCTATGTCTTGGAGAGGATGGGTTTTGAAGACCATGAAAATTTTGAAACAAGGAAAATACACCTAAGGACCCATCATGATATGGATTTTGAAGTAAATCTGTACAATTCTCAGAGCGTAACCCATTTTGGTTGCCAAAATTGGGAAGCACTTTGCAAAATGTATGGTTTTTATGAGGGTATGATTGTCACCATGGATCTTGGTGATCCTGATATCGAGCAAAACAATATGGACATTTGGGTCCTTGTTGATACGCTTCCGATTCTACCGCTATGTGAGTTTCTCAAACATTGTTATTAACTAATTTATATTGTTTATTTCAAAATAGTTGACAGCTTATTTCCATTGACAGCTTATTTTCATTCTTCAAAGAATGTGCGGAAGATGGTAGACAAAACCCACTACACCGATGGCTCCGAATTAACTTATAAGGAGAAAAATCATCTGATCGCATTTTGTACCTTCTTTGAGAATTACAATACCTATTATCGAACTCCTCCAAATTATGGTGAATATGTGCCACTAGTGCACGTGTTGAACCACGATAACTTCTATGGATATACCCTGGTAAGATTTTTTTACTATTACGACATCCGTGCATCTTTTGCATACTTCTAAAACTAGTACATCATTGCTAACTACGAAGTTATTACTATGTTTTTCAACAAAAAATCCCGATGGATTGTGTGCCTCATCTGATGTATTACAATGGTCGCCTTGAAGTTCTGAACCTACAGCCAGGTCATCCTACGGATCTCACCTGTGCATATCGGATTTCTGAAACCGGTGAACACATGCTAATCAAAGGGTGGAAAAAATGTTTGGACATTCGTAAGGAGGTTCTTGGAAGCAACATTAAGCGAAAGTCAAGAATTGGAGACAGGATAATCTGCATTCTCCATAATGGAGAGCCAGGGGCTATCTTTTTTTTGCTATTTTACCTTAGAGAATATAGTAGGTCCTAAGAGAATGTAGTAGGTCCTATGAGGTACAATATGTTTATTATGTGGTACAATGTGTTAGAGTTGATGATGAGGAGTAGTTGTGATTTTGACTAGTGACCAACTTGCTATGTGATGTCTCATTGATGAAAATGATGATCATGAGGAGTTGTTATATGACAATGATGTATTATGATAATAAGTTGTTAATGACATGATGATGATGATGATATTTATTATATCATTGCGTGAAAGAACCGCGGATTAGTTTCAAGTGGATGTCCATCCACTTGAAACTAGTCCACGGTTCTTTCACCCAATGATGTAATAACTCATTATGATGTAAAAACAATCTCTAAATTGCTGCTGTATTAAAACTTTTATAGAGGTGTATGAATACAACATGAAATAAAAAAGAAATAAAATACAGAAGAATAGTAGTAGCGCGGGCTGGGAGAAGCGCTACTAGTAATTACCAGTAGCGCCGCTCCGAGAAAAGTGCTACTACTAAGTCGGTGTAGCGGTAGCGTTGGCGCTACTACTAACCTTTAGCTGTAGCGCCGTACCAGTAGCGCTCCTGGCCGCGCTATTGATAGGCCTAAAACCCGCGCTGCTGCTAGGCTTTTCCCTAGTAGTGATAGGGAATGCATGCGTCACCTTGCTGCAAATTTCATGAAGAAATTCAAAGGAAAGGTTTATACCGACAATTTATGGCCAGCATCTTTGACTTGCAGTGTGAAGAAGCACAACTACCACTTGAGGCGGTTATACATGAATCCCAAAGTGAAAGAATACTTGGAAACACACCACTCCAAGTTATGGGCCAGAAGCCAATTCAGTGAACTGAGCAAAGTTGACTATGTGCACAATAATCTAGCAGAGTCTTTCAACTCAATGATCCGGAAACTAAAGGGTCATTATGTGGTAGATTTGCTTGACAGGATAAGGATAGAATACATGCAGAAATTTCATTATCGTGCAGGAATAGCCGAGGAAAAATGCATGGGCCACGTTATCATCCCTGCCGTGATGAATGAACTGAAGCAGAAAACAACAGGCTTGGAAATGAACATAACTCTTTGCTCGGGTACCACAGTAGAGATATCATATTTGGATAAAGAGAAGAGGGAATGGAGATATCGAGTGGATTTAGAAGCTAGAACTTTCAGTTGTAGGCAATTGCAGATAACTAGGTTGCCATGCATTCATGCCTTGTTTTTCATCACTTCTCTCCCAGGTCCAGCAGGGAACATACAGCAGTATGTGCATGATTACTACTCTGTTGCAAGGTTCAAAGCCACATATGCTTATGCCTTGCCTGCTATGGGGGGAAAACAACAATGGGACATGGTGGACACTGGATTCAAGCTTTGCGCTCCAGTGCTGAAGAGAGCAGCAGGTAGACCAAGGAAGAGTTGAATCAGACCTCGCAGCGACGGATCCAGCGAGGAAGCGTAAGTGCACAAGGTGTGGTGGATCTGGTCATTTCGGTAAGTATTGTGATAACACAGTAGATCCAGCGTTCGGAGAGAATTTCGATGAAGGCTTCGATGAAAATGTTGGTCACCAGCCGGTTGCCTCAACAGATGATGAAAATGATGGTCAACAGCCGGTTGCATCAGATGAGGATTTTGACGAGGTTCCAAATGATGATGGTCAACAGCCGCATGATTTTGACGATGATCCAAAATATCCTCCAAATAATAATCCAAGTGAGGCTCCAAATGGTGATCCACGTGAGGCTCCAAATGGTGATCATGGTGATCCAAGTGAGGCTCCAAATGGCGGTGATCATGGTGATCCAAGTGAGGCTCCAAATGATGATCCAAGTGAGGCTCCAAATGGTGACCAACCTTCTGTTGTTGTGAGTTCTGCTAGGTATGTAAATCTTGCAAGGGTCAAATACTACTGTACATTTATCACTTGACATGATCTCATTACCCTTTATGTTTTGCACAGCTCTATGGTAGGTTTGAAGAAGACGCGCAAGGTACCGAGAACCAAGAGGAGAAGAGAAGAAGCAATGAGCACAAGGTGCACGAGGAGCAAAGTGATGGCAAGAAGCTCAAGGAACGGACAGAAGCCCCAACGCTATTTATGAATAATTATGAAACATTATGAATAATGTTGTATTTCTGTTGGATGATGTTGGACCTATGTTAGAACTATGTTTGACATGATGTTTAAATCTATTGGATGATGTTTGAATGAGCACATGGTTTTTCCTTTTTTTGATTTTTCTGAATTTTGTTTTGCTCATTTGAATTCTGGTCAAACCTAACTTTGACCAAGATTTAAACAAGTCTAAAACATCCAAATGAAAAACTAAGCCTGGATCCTTCTTAGTCAATCCAAAATGAAGCTGTGGTGAGGTTTTTGAAATTTTCATAAAAAATGTGCAACAAAGAGGGGTCCAAAGGTAGGGTAAACGGCCTCATTTCTAAGCAAGGTTTTTTCGATCTTGTCTAAATCAGCCAAATAACTGTCCTACACATATATTCTATATATACAGACTATGTGCGATGGTTTTCCATTTTTTGATTTTTTTAATCTGTTTTGCTCATTTGAATTTTGGTCAAACTTAACTTTGACCAAGATTTAAACAAGTCTAAAACATCAAAATGAAAAACTAAGCCTGGATCCTTCTTAGTCACTCCAAAATGAAGCTGTGGTGAGTTTTTTGAAATTTTCATGTTCATTTCCCCAAAACACTTCTCTAAACTTCATACAAGAGAGTTTGAGATACTCGAGATATCACATAATACACATGAACTTATCGTTTAAATGTACGTAAACCTTGTTAATCAACTTAAATCGTTAGTATATGACATAAGAATACTATGTGCGCATGTTTTTCATTTTTCTGACTTTTATTTAATTTATTATGCCCATTTGAAATCTGGTCAAACATAGCTTTGACTGCTCCAAACCCCTCCCAAACCCTGCTAACCCTAGAGGTGAACAAGGACCGTCCATCTAACCCTAGCGGCGATCAAGGGCCGTCAATCTAACCCTTCTAGAAGGAATCTGCGGGGAGGAGGGGGGCGATCCGCGAGATGCAATCTGATTGGCTTGGAGATTGTTTTTTTAACAAATACCAGGCGCGCTGGATGGACCATTGGGCCGTCTCGTTGTCAGGGCCTGAGACCGCAGTAAATAGCCCGTCTCAGCCTTTCCTGGCCTTGCATTCATGGGAAGGGCGGCGACGTGGGTTTGCATGCGCGGGAGGCGGACGTGCATGCATGCGAGCGAGGCGAGCGAGGCGCGCTAGGCGAGCTAGGCTAGCGAGGCGAGCTAGGTGGCCATGCATGTATTGATTCAGAGTTAGGCATTACGATAGTGGTTCAGGGCAGTGAGTCAGACGCACGGGCCTGGTCAAAGAGCTATGCAGTGATTCAGATGCACGCACGCGCCCCATGCATCGATTTTGTGCAAAAATTAAAGAGTGCAAAACGTAACGGATACACACACGCGTCCGGATTCACACACGCACCGTTCTCATCCTTTCTCTCTTCCTCTCCCACCCACAGACCTATAAATGGGGTGCCTCTCTTCCTCTCCCACCCACAAGCCAGATCCGATCCATTCTCTCCCACTTCAAACACCCAAGCGACCGAGCCCTCCCCAAGCGAGACCAAGTGAAGATGCAGTTCAACAGGCCGACCTTCAACCGTCCGCCTGTCATGCCGGAGCTGTGCTACCCACCGGGCATGCTCGTGGAGAGGGAGCTCCGTGTGTGTTCTATTTCAAGGTGGAGGTTTCCGTCGAACTCACCCGCGCCTTCCTCAGAGCCGGCTATGCCCACCTCCCACGGGGCTCGCCTAGGATGTTCACCCTTAATGAGGTTCGTGACCGCGGCGGCATCCTCCTACTGCTCACGGTCACCTTCACCAACCCGTTTGACGCGTGCGAGCTCCTCGGCCAAGTCTTTTGGTGCGGCTGTGAGGCCATCTTCTTCACCGTGTACAACATCTACACCAACTACGAGAGCATCTTCCTCACTCCAGGTATGATGCACTCCCTTACCTACGACGAGGAGGAGGAGGTGTGAAGTTGAAGACGGTGTTGGAGGGGCGCGCGGCCAAGGTGGAAGAAGGAGGTCAAGATGAAGATGTTCAAGCCCGGAGTCAAGCTCGTCATGTTTCATTTTTATTTTGTTGCTTTTCTATGTCGTGTCGTGTCGTGTCATGTTTCGTCATGTGTCCGTGAACTTATTATTATTGCTTAATGTAAGGGTACGGTGTGTTGCATCTTATCTAAGTTATTAGGGTTTATTATGTGTGTTAAAAAAAATTCGTGCCCAAACATATCATTTCTTACCTAAACCAAGTCATGAAGTTCGAGAACTTGTGGCTTTCATTAATGAAAATCGGAGGGGGTGAGAAGCCCTCTCTTTCATTCAAAAAAAAACAAGTCATGAACTAACATGCAAATTTATTCCCTTTAAATCCTAAACCAAGTGCCACTCTAACCCTAAACCAAGTACCACTCTAACCAAAATCATGTGGCAGTGCAAACATACGTTTCCAACATTCCAACCCTCCAAAATTTCAGTGCCAAACAAAGGAAAACCACTCTCACGCATGTGCAAACATTCACGGTCTCACTATGTATACCTTCCTTCCCTACCCATGTCAAAGTCTTTCCATCTATCCTAGCGGTTACCAACGCGGCCCTAAATGCCACAAACCCACGCGGTCCTTGGTTCGAGTCCCCAGCTGCACCAATTTTTTGTGCATTTTCCACCCTTCATTTTTTTAGACAAATTATTTTTTTCTCAATGTAATGCCCTTAAAAAATGTTCATTTATTTTGGCACCAGGTGTAAACCTTTACCAGAACTGAGCCACATTTTCCATGACATTTTGGTCTTTGATTTAAATCACGGTGTATTTGAATTGGAGTAATTAGCTATTAAATATTTAACAGCTCCAAAAAATTTCTAACCTTAATTGTTTGGCTCTGGAATAATTCAATTAGCTTCCACAAAAAGTTTCGGCATTATGATTTACTGCCTAAATTAAATCAGAACAGAAAACAGAAAACATGCAAGAGAACCCCCGAATGGGCCTAATTGGATGCAGTTGGCCTATTAGTCTAGCCTGCACTTGGCTCTACGCTCTGAATTTGGCCCATAGAGGAACCTTTTTTTTGACAGAAAAGCAGAGCAGAGAGCTGCATTTCATTGATCAAAAGTTTCTGAATTCCTCATTTCTTCTCCTTTTTTCAACATATTTAAATGTTGGTCACTTCTTCTCTTTTTTTTCAAAATTTAAACAACTTTGACCAACATTTAAACTAGGTGAATTTCTCATATAATTTCAAGCTTACAAATTTCTCCATAATTCAAGCCTTTCCATACATTTTCAACATTACAACCATTGCGATTACCATACCTACAAATGCCCAAAAGTATTTGCAAATGGGTATTGGTAGTGCTTGATCTTCGAGCTTCCTAACCTTCTTCTTCAACATCCTAAGCTCAACAGCTAGCTCTCTATCAGTGCGTTCTTCGCCCTCCATCTCTTCTTCCGGAGCTCGTGCTGCGGCCACTACCGTTCGTGGCAGCATGCACAACCATTCTTCATGCTCTTCTTGCAGTTCATTCATCACAGTCTTAGCCAGAGCATCGACCCAAAGAAAGAAGCATGTCACCTGCATGAACACCAAACAGATCAACCCATTGCTCAAAGATCCCGACCACGAAAATGGTGCAATTGCCCCGATTCTTACCCCATTCTCGCTGCACACGTAGAACGAACGATTCTGGTTCCTCGGTGTGTGAGAAACCCTCCGAGCAACGCCCGCCCGGCACCGCGGACAAACGAAGACAGGCATGTCCACACGCCGCCGCGCCCTCCACAGCTAGCTTCCCACTGCCGTGCTCTCTCTCTCGCCGTGGTCACCGCCGTGCTCTCTGTCGCTGTGGTCACCGCCGCTGTGTGTCGCCCGCTTATATAGCACACCCGCAACGGCTCTCTGCTCAACGGCTCTCTGCTGGGTCCCACAAGCCACGCGTGCAAGGGTCTGAATAGAATTGGTCGTCTCTGCCGCCTGGTCCCACCTGTAAGGGCCGAGTCAAAACGTTGACCTGTCGGAGACGGCAGAGTTCACGGAACGAGTCGGTGCGCATGGACTAGGGGCAAAACTAAGCACAATTCGCATCTGAGGGCAAAATTGAGCACACGGACACCACTGAGGGCAAAAGGATAATTAACCCAAAAATTTAATATTATGACTATCAAATTGCAATACTTGAAACTTTAATTTCTTTTAAAAGTTGTCAAAATGTATTCAAGATTTGTCTTGTTCGAAAGTTCTTATCTCTATGAACACAAATAGGAAAACGAAACTAATTTTTTTGCTTTCGATTCAAACGATATAGTAGGCTGAAATTTAAAGATGAAATAAAAAGACATAGGAGGTGGGGTGGATGACACATGTAGCTCTGCCAAAAGTTGCCAAAAGCATGCATGAATGACCCTAGCCTACAGTATTAAAATGCCTTAAACCAAACATGTTGACAAATCTTAAAGCAATTGGACTGTTGCATGCATGCGTCCTCCTATCCCTGCATGCCCTTGGGATTTTCCGTGCACATCATCTTGATATATAACAATAATGCATTTCATACAATTTAGTAGTGTCATTTATAACAGTTAACTAGTGTACACCTAAAAAATAGATCTGGTGCTTAAGAAGTACACCTAAAAAATGTGCTAACAAAAAACATGTGACATTGGGTACAACAAAAAAGTGTCTTCTCATAAGGTAAGGGATTATCTCCTAGTCAAAGAAATTAAATTTGATTGTTGGCGCCTTTTGGCCTATATTGACCGCTTCTTAGCCGTTGCTTCTATAATATTTTGAGTTTCAACAAGTTTGATCCGGTGTGATGGAGGCCTAGTGTCAGCAATTAGATTAGCTCAGGTCGTGCTGGGAGTGAATGCGGGAGGAAGAATACTTCTGCACACCAAAACATTCGACTGTATTTTTCAATTTCTATAAGGGTGTTTCTATAATATATTTTTACTTAGTATATGCTCTTTGGCCCTTCCAAAAAAAGAGTCATCCTTTCTATTTGCATTATACATGCCCTAAATTACCAACTTGAAAACAATCACCGTCACATGTTAACTAACTTACACTAACCGAACTAGTTGTCGTGGTTCTAGAACATCCAGCAGATCACTTTTCTCCAGAAACTTCTGGTATAGGGGGAGTTGGACCAAAAGAACTTGCTCCAATAGACCCTTTCCTCCCCTCCCCCACAAAAAAAATCATGATCGCAGAAAAATATCCCAACTCCCCTTTATTGAGGGTGTTGATCTATAATCAAATTCACATTGGTGGACATCAATTGACAGGGACTTCCGCCTCGGCCTGATGCTCAACGCCACCCTCCACCATCAGCTCCCACCGGATCGCCGACGCAGACCCCCTGCAAGGCTGCATGCGCCTTCTCGGCTCCACTTCACATGCGGACGCTCCATCGTGCCTCCTCACCATCCACCGCCCCTCGTGCATCCCCACCGTCCCACGTCGCTCGCGGCTCTAGCGCTCACCGGTCGTTGTTGTACCCACAGTGCCCGCACGCCCGCACCTCCCTAGCTCCCTATTCCGACATGCCAGCAAGCACGATGCTTGATGCCTCCTCTACCCGCGCCTCCCCGGGTCCCCGGTCGGCGCCGCCGCTCTATCATGTCTCCCTGTCTAGTATACATCTATAAGTAATTATGTATTTTC
>NC_057808.1:366510048-366513614 GCF_018294505.1 Triticum aestivum | reverse complement strand
TGGGCGAGCGCTGCCGAGGGCTGGAGATGCGACTGTTGCGGTGCCGACCCTGCTCGAGGCTCCTGAGGCACCATCCTCCAAGGCTCATGACCTTTGCCCTGAGGTGACGGTTGAGGGGGTGACACGATCCATTGCTCCTGAGGCTGAAGCCCGCAAAGCCCCGACGGATCACCCTGAGGTAGAGCCCGAGGGCTCCCCTCAACCCAGCACCCCCGAGGTCATCCCCTCAGGAGCCTCATCAGCCGTGCCTAGCGTTGGTGGCTGTGTCCAGGGCTTCGGCCGGCTCCGACTGGAATTCGATGCGCTCCGCAAGAGGAAGGGATCTCCAAGCTGCAGCGATGATGCCTTCCGGCCATTGTAGCAGAGGAACTATATTGCCATGGACGAGTGAGTACCTTGCCTTTGTAATTTCTTGCGTGCCATCTTCTCTTCTGATCGTGGTCTCTCAGGCCCCCTTTCACCAGGGTGATGACATCTCTAGAAGAGCAACCTCCTCCTACTTCGGTCCCTCCGTTGATTCTGAGAGTCTCGCGCCAGCCCGCAGCGCCCATCGCAAGATCGGCGGGGGAGGTGGGCGTGCTGGCTTGGCGCCTTGATCCTGCGCTCCTGCCGCCCTTCCTTCGTGGCCTGGTCCGGGGCGCGGGGAGTGTGCCAAGGGCTCCACCCCTGGTCATGTACGGCGGCTGGATGACCTCGATCTTGGCTTCTTCTTCGAGCAACGGGCCCTCATCCGCCCGGGCCCCGCCGAGGCCAAGACGGCGACTGGGGAAGCGCCAGCCTCCAGCCCCCTGCTGGGAGGGAGCGAGCCACTTCGGATCCCCTCGGCAACTCCTGCTTTGGGGGGTGGACCTGGTCGCGCGCTCAAGTTTGCGCACGAGCGGGGTGTTGTCTGCCACGAGCTCTTCCAGGAGGCAATGGGCACATTGAGCCGACTCGGCGGAGAACTCGTGGATGTTGACGCTCGCCTTGAAGCCGAGGGTCTCCCTCTGGTGGAGTGGCAACAACTGAAGGTGGCTATCAACCTCGAACACCTCCAGCATGAACACGCCAATGCGAAGGCCGAGGCATCCTTGGCGACCTCGCGGGAGGCTAGCGCCCAGGCCTTGGAGGAGACCAGGGAGGCGGACAATCACCACGCGGCCGCCGAGGTGTGTAGGCGGGAGCTCCAGGCCTTGATCGCCTCCCTGGAGCAGCAGGTGGAGGCGCGTAGAGCTGCCTTGGCGTCGATGAAGGGCGCACCGTCCGATGAGGAGGAGATCTCGAGGCGCGAGGAAGCACTATTGCTGGAGGCCACGGAGCGCAGCCTCGAGCTTGAGCGGTTGGAGATGAGGGAGCGCCAAGTCGCCCGAGCAGAGGATGCCACCAACGCTCGTGAGGCCAGGGCCCAGGAGGAGGTCGACCGCAGGGTGGCCGAGGCTCGCGCGGATCTCGCTGGCAGGTATGACCTATAGCTAAATCTCGTGGAAGCCGAAGCTGTGGGCAGGACTACTGCCCTCAGGTCAGGGCTAGCTGAGGCGGAACAGCGCGAGAAAGCTGCCGCAGCTACCCTGATCTCAGTGCAGGCTGAGCTGGCCTCCGCCCGTGCCGAGTTGTTCTCTCTTCAGCAGCGGGTTGCCAGCACCGAGTCCTTCGTCCAGCATTGCGGGCAGGAGGCGCTTTGCCGGCAGACGCTGTTGCGTGAGCATGTTCCCATGCTTTGGGACCTCAGGACGAAAGCCAATCAGGCGCTTGGCACCATCTGCGATGAGCACGCTCCCCATCCACATGCCGAGGACTATGTCGGCCATCTTCGTTTCTTCGCCGACGTTGTGACGGGCCTGGTGAACCGAGCTGAGAGGGCTCGTGAGCTTGTGGACGAAAAGAGCCGGAGCCTCCTCGGGCGCGCATTCTCCCACGTCTTCAGCCATCTCCTGAACACCAATCCTGACGTTAATTTTGACGCCGACATTGCCCCAGTGCCTGAGGTCATCCGGGACAACCTATTGTGCTGAGTGGACGACAACGTGGATGCCCTAGTTAGGGCCTTTGCTTCCAATGACGGCGCAGTGGTGGTCGCAGCGGATCAGGGCGGCGTGGTTGATGGCGGTGAATACAGCGATAGCGACGGCGCCAACAGCCTATCCAGAAGCGATTCGGGATATGAGGCAAGCGACATGTCCGACTGAGCCCACGCTCCTTTATTTTTAACCTGCACGCAAAAACTTGGGCACGACCCCTCACAATGTAAGAGTATTTGGGGAGGGGGAGCCCCTCATGTAAATAGACCACCACTTTATTCCCTAGGCTAGGCTTAAAGCACACTTTTGTGTGGTCACGACACCCCTTGCGGGCTTGCTGCCGTAACTTACTTGGGTTCCGTCGAGCTTCAAACTAATTTGGCAGCCGTGGATGTGCATTCCTTCTGAGGGGAGCCCCTCACGAGCTCGCGAGGTTTTGTTTTCTTGAGGGGTCCGCTGGTCCACCCGAGAGGGCCTCGCGAGAAGCGAGCGCCGGTTATGGCGAGGTGCGCGCGTAGTGCGTGTACGCCGCTGCCAGCCCCCGCTCATGAGGTGCTCGGAATGGGGTGGAGACAGCGGACACAAATTCCAAACAAAACATGAATCCGGAAACTCACGATATCAACAAGAACGAGAAAAGGGTGCCCCCGCGACTGCCAATGTAAATACAACTTCAAATTCAAGATCAAAAGCTGCAAGTCTGAGCTACAGAAAAGAGGTCAAAAAGCAAATGGCCACGTCCGACATCTAGCTAGTCTTCTTGTCTTCCCACCAGCGCGGAGCTAAGTACTTTCACTGGCTGTGAGCATAGTCATTGGGGGATAGTGTCGGCGGCCAGCGCAGAGCTGGGTGCACTACTAGAAAAACGGCTATAGCTAATATGGACATTAATGGCGCACCATGTATGTGGTGCGCCACTGCTATATAGCAGTGGCGCACCAGATATAGGTACGCCATTATTGACATATTACTAATGGCGCATCTGGTGTGTGGTGCGCCATTACTAGTTTTGAAAAAATAAAAATAAAAATGTTAGCAGTGGCGCACCAGGGGACAGTGCACATTACTAGTTGACATAGTAATGGCCCACCTGTACAAAGTGTGCCATTACTATGTGTATGACTGGGTCAAACCTTGGTTAAACTTAGTAATGGCGCACTTTGCATAGGTGCGCCATTGCTATGTCAAATTTAGTAATGGCGCACCTATACAAAGTGCGCCATTACTACTTTGACCAAATGCACCCCCCACTACTGGAATCAGCTAATTTGCCATCTGCCAGCTCTTTGTCGTTTGCTAGCTGACGGCAAAGAAGCTCTTTGCCATCAGCTACCTAAAAGCAGACGGCAAAGAAATGGCAAACGACAAAACAGGTCTTTGCCATCTGCGAGCTCTTTGCCGTCTGCTAGCAGACGGCAAAGAATCTTTCCCGTCCACTGGCAGATGGCAAAGAGAGAGGTGGCCCCCACCCCCCGCCCGTTTGGAAAAAACTTAACGCCCCACCTCTTTGTCGTCTGCTAGAGACAAAAATGCGGACGACAAAGATTGGCGGACGGCAAAGAGGAGAGT